>NC_091582.1:3894804-3907304 GCF_042767895.1 Penaeus vannamei
AATAGAAAGAAGAAGGAGGAGAAGAGGGAAAATGGAGAGAGAGAGAGAGAGAGAGAGAGAGAGAGAGAGAGAGAGAGAGAGAGAGAGAGAGAGAGAGAGAGAGAGAGAGAGAGAGAGAGAGAGAGAAATAGAGAGAGAGGGGGAGAGGGAGAGATATAAAGAAAGAAAGAGAGAGAGCGAGAGAGCGTAATTACCATGACAGCTCTTTTTAGGAAGGAGGCTGGCTTTGTTCTTCGTGAGCGTCTTCGAAGGGCGTGGAAGGGAGGAAGGGGAAATGAGGCGATTTGTGGAGGTTTCAGAAAGGGAGATGAGAGGTTTTTTTAAGGGGAGGGGGTGGGGAGGGGAGGTAGTTAATCTTATTTTGTCCTTTTTTCGACATTTTTATTTTCTGCTTTCTTATTATGTTCGTTGTCAGATTCTCTTTCGTTTCCTCAACTATCTCCTCCAACTCCTCCATATTCTTTCATCCTCCTTCTTTCTCCACTCCTCATCCTCCTCCTCCTTTTTCACCTCCTCTTCCTCCTCCTCTTCCACCTCATCCACCGCTTCCTCTTCCTCCTCCTCCTCCTCTTCTTCTTTCCTCTCTCTCTCCTCCATATATTCCTCTTCCTTCCTCTCCCCCTCCTCCTCCTCTTCCTCCTCAACCTTCCTCTCCTCCTCCATATCCTCCTCTCCCTCCTCTCCTCCTCTTCCTCTTCGTCCTCATCCTTCCTCTTCTCCCTCCTCTCCTCCTCCTCATCCTTCCTCTTCCTCTCCCCTTTCTTCCTCCTTTCCTCTTCCTCCTCCTCCTCCTCCTCCTCTCCCCCACCTCTTCCTCTTCCTTTCCTCTCCCTCTCCTCCTCCTCCCTCCCCCCCCACCTCATCCTCTTCCTCCTCAACCTTCCTCTCCTCTTGACCTCCTCCATATCCGCCTTTCCTTCCTCTCTTCCTCCTCTTCCTCTCCTCTTGACCTCCTGCCCTCCTCCCTCAACCGGCCGAATAATCACGCTCGTTAATAAAAAGGAGGACCAGCTGTCTGATCCTCCGCCATAGATCGAGGAGGTGGTGTTGCGAGGGGATGAGAGGGGGACGAATAAAGGGGAGGAGGAAGAGGGGAGAAGGACCAGAAGGAGAGGTGAAGAATGGAAGGAGAGGAAGGAGAGTAGAAAGGAGATGAGAGGGGGACGAATAAAAGGGAGGAGGAAGAGGGGAGAAGGATCAGGAGAGGTGAAGAATGGAAGGAGAGGAAGGAGAGTAGAAAGAGAGGTGAAGAATGGAAGGAGAGGGAGGAGAGTAGAAGGAGAGGTGAAGAATGGAAGGAGAGGGAGGAGAGTAGAAGGAGAGGTGAAGAATGGAAGGAGGGGAAGGCACGTAGAAGGAAGGAATCAAAGTGGAAGCGCAAAAAAGGGTAGAGAGGAGATAGTGGAGATAAAGGAGATAGTGAAAGATGGGAACTGAATAAAGGAGAAGAGGGGAAATGCAGATAACTAAGAGGGAAAGCGGAAGGAAGGGGAAATCTGGTATTTAAGAATGTTGAAAGCTTAAGATAAGAAAGTTACAGATGATATAAGGGAGAGAGAGACAGACAGACAGACAGACAGACAGACAGACAGACAGACAGACAGACAGACAGACAGACAGACAGACAGGGAGAGAGGAAATGGGAAAGAGAGAGAGAGAGACAGAGACAGAGAGAGAGGAAATGGGAAAGAGAAAGAGAGAGAGAGAGAGAGAGAGAGAGAGAGAGAGAAAGAGAGAGAGAGAGAGAGAAGTAATTCTTCTTCTTCCCCTCCCTTCCTCGCCCCCCCGCCATCTTTCTTCCACTTCATCCTCTTCCTCGTCCCCAGTCCCCCCCTCTTTCCCCTCCTTCCTCCTCCCCTGCCTCCCCCTTTTCCCTCAACATCCCCTCACTCCTCCCTCTGCCTTCCCTCTCATTCCTCTCCCTCTTTCTCCTCCACTCCTCCTCTCATTCTCCTCCTCCCCCCTTTACTCCCCTTATCCTCCTTATCCTCTCCACTTAACCTAATTCCCCCCCTCCTCCACCCCCCCCTCCCATTCCTCTCCCCTCTCTTCCCTCCCATCCTCCTCCCTCCCATCCACCTCCTTCCTCCCTCCTCTGTCTCTCCTCCCCATTTCCTCCCCTCCTCCTCCCCTCCTCCTCCCCTCCTCCCCTCCCACCCTTCCCTCCCCCCCCCCTCCCTCCCATCTTCCTCCCACAATTCACCCCCTCCCTCTTCTCTCTCCTCCCACCCCTCCTCCCATCCCACTCCCCCCTCCCTCCCATCTACCTCCCTCCCCTCCATCCATCCACCCCCCTCCCTCTTCTCTCCCTACCCCACCCCCCCTCCCTCCCCCCTCTCTCTCTCCCCCGTGGCCTTAATAACGCTATTTCATTATCCTTCTCGAACGACTCCTGGGGATTAGCGTTGTTATTTCACTCCGCCTCTCTTGCCGGAGTGGGAAGTCGAAGGGGGGTCGGGGGGGGGGGGGTCGGGAGTTGTTTTTATTCCTTTTTTTTCTTTTTCTTTCTTTTCGTTTCGTTGTTTTTGGTTTATTTGCGTATTGTTTTGTTGTTGTTGTTGTTGTTGTTATTTTTATTATTTATTATTTTTATTTTTATTTATTCTTTTTCGATTCCTTTTCGTATGGTTATACAGCCATACGCACACTCTACCATGTACGCTCATAGCTATACGCACACACTCGAGCACGCACACACACACAGCCACTGGCACACTCTCTAACACGTACACACACAGCCATACGCACACACTCGAGCACGCACACACACACAGCCACTGGAACACTCTCTAACACGTACACACACAGCCATACGCACACACTCGAGCACGCACACACACACAGCCATACGCACACACTCGAGCACAGATACACAGCTATATGCACACTCTAACACGTACACACAGCCATACGCACACACTCGAATACGCACACACACGCAAGCCGGTAATATCGTGTCTCACAAAGATCATTTTGGTGCTGGATTCTTACCTGCTCGGGATTGGACTCTGTTAAGCGGGCCTCTCTCTCTCTCTCTTTCTTTCTTTCTTTCTTTCTTTCTTTCTTTCTTTCTTTCTTTCTTTCGTTTCTCTCTCTCTCTCACTCTCTCTCTCTCTCTCTCTCTCTCTCTCTCTCTCTCTCTCTCTCTCTCTCTCTCTCTCTCTCTCTCTCTCTCTCTCTCTCTCTCTCTCTCTCTCTCTCTCTCTCTCTCTCTCTCTCCTCTCTCTCTCTCTCTCTCTCTCTCTCTCTCTCTCTCTCTCTCTCTCTCTCTCTCTCTCTCTCTCTCTCTCTCTCTCTCTCTCTCTCTCTCCTCTCTCTCTCTCTCTCTCTCTCTCTCTCTCTCTCTCTCTCTCTCTCTCTCTCTCTCTCTCTCTCTCTCTCTCTCTCTCTCTCTCTCTCTCTCTCTCTCTCTCTCTCTCTCTCTCCCTCCCTCCCTCCCTTCTTCCCTCCCTCTCTCACTCTCTCTCTCTCTCTCTCTCTCTCTCTCTCTCTCTCTCTCTCTCTCTCTCTCTCTCTCTCTCTCTCTCTCTCTCTCTCTCTCTCTCTCTTTTCTTCTCTTTCTTTTTCCCCTCATTTTCCGCGTCGCCGAGGATTGTTCATCAGATCATGACGACTGTGTTATCCACGAGCGGCTGCCTGCGTGTTCTTATGGTCGAAAATCCCTTGTTGGGCTATGGGTGCCTCGACTCTCGGGTCACGATTGGCTTCTTCTTGCCCCCGGGGGTCCCTGGAACTTGTTTTACAATCAAGGCCATTTGTCGCGCAATTATCCGGAGTTCGGGGGGGGGGGGGTTAACCGGAATTTCGGAATTTGTATATCTATCCCTCTCTCTCTCTCTCTTTATATATATGTATCAGTCTATCTATCGCTTTTTTCCCTCCCTCTCTCTCTCTCTCTCTCTCTCTCTGTCTATCTGTCTACCTATCTCTATCTCACTCTTTATTTCTCTCTCTCTCTCTCTCTCTCTCTCTCTCTCTCTCTCTCTCTCTCCCTCCCTCCCTCCTCCCCCTCCCTCTCCCTCTCCTCTCCTCTCCCTCTCCCTCTCCTCCCTCCCTCCCTCCCTCTCCCTCTTTCCCTCCTTCCTTCCCTCCCTCCTTCCTTCCTTCCCTCCCTCCCTGCCTCCCTCCTTCCTTCCCTCCCTCCTTCCTTCCCTCCCTCCCTCCCTCCTTCCTTCCCTCCCCTCTCCCTCCCTCCTTCCCTCCCTCCTTCCCTCCCTCCTTCCTTCCCTCCCTCCTTCCCTCCCTCGTTCCCTCCTTCCCTCCTGATCCACCATATGTGTGTACGTGTCTGTCTGTCTGTCTATCTGTAAGCACGTGTGAGTATCTGTGTGCGAGAGAGATGAAGGAAGTGCCTGTATCCGGATAAGGGAGTGAACCTCGCTTATCCGGCCCGGTGAGATTTATCGGGCGTCCGGCGCGTTCTGACGGCTCGCTCCTCATTCGCGTGTCGTGTCTCGTAACGCCTTGCTATCCGGATTTGTGTGGCAGACATAACAGGTTGCAGTTTACGGTTAAGGAGAAGGCGGGGGAGGGAAGGAGAGGAGGGAAAGAGGGGGGAAAGAAGGAAGAAGAGAGAGGTGGAGGGGAAGTGGAGGAGAGAGAAGGGGATGGGAAGAGGGAGGAGGAGAAAGGAGGAAGGGGCGGAGGGATAATGGAGGGGAAAGGAGGAGAGAGCGTAGGGGGGATGGGTGAAGAGGGTGGAGGGGGAAATGGTGGAGGAAGAGGGGAGGGAAGGAGAGGGAGGAGGAGGTGGATGGGTGGAGAGGGAGAGAAAGGGAGGAGAGGGAGGAAGGAAGGGAAGAAAAAGGAGGGGAAAGAAGTGAGAGGGAGGAAGAAGGAGGAAAGTTGAGATGAGGGGATGAAAATGGGGAGGAGGGTTGAGGAGGGCGAGGGGAGAAGGAAAGTAGAAGGGAGGAAGGAAGGAAGATGGATGTGAGCCTAAAAAGGTAAAAGGAAAAAAGTGAGACTGGAGATGGAGAGAGAAAGACAAAAAAAAATGACGGCTAAAGAAAATGTAGGAGACAGTTACATAGATAAACAGAGAGAGACGATACGAGAATAGCGAAAAAAAAAGAAATAAAAAGAGAGAGAAAGAGAAAAAGGATGTATGAGAGAGAGAAGAGGAGAGAAGAAGAGCTCAAGTACCTATTTCTAAGGGCATCTGGAAAGACAGAAATAGCGAACCCTGGAGAAAAATAATTAAAGAACGGGAGAGAAACAAATAAAGAAGAAAGCAGAATGGAGTAGAAAACCGTTAGAGAATCGTGGCCGGGGCGACGAAGGAGGTGCGAGGCAAGAAAAAGAGGAAGAGGGGATAAAAGGGGAGAGGGGTGAAGGAGGGGAGGGAAGAGGATGAAAAGGGAGAGGGGAAGAGGAAGAGGAGGAAAGGAAGGAGGAGGAGGGAGAGGGACTGAAAGGAGGAGAGGGAGAAAGAGGAGAGAGAGGGAGAAGGGGGAGGGCAACGGGAGGAAGGAGGAGGAGAGGGAGAGGGGGAGGGGGAGGCCTGAGAAGAGGGGTCAAGTCGGGTCAGCTCCTGCTTATAATTACGGCGTTTTTGTGCAGCAATTATAGACATAGACGGTAGCAGTGGCCGTAGGGGCGAGTCGTGACTGGTTTTGCGGGGAATTCTCGCCTCTAACGCACACGGGGAATTTCTCGAGTCACCGTGATGAACCACTTTTGCACTTTTTGTTCGGTTTCGGCTTTTTTTTTATTATTTCTCTCTCTCTCTCTCTCTCTCTCTCTCTCTCTCTCTCTCTCTCTCTCTCTCTCTCTCTCTCTCTCTCTCTCTCTCTCTCTCTCTCTCTCTCAAATGATGTGCATATATTTTCTCTTCGTCTATTACCCCGCCTTCCCTCCCTTCGTCGCTCTCCCTCTTGCGCTCACACCCCAGGCACTTTTCCCTTTCCTCCTCCTCCTCCTCTCTCTCTCTCTCTCTCTCTCTCTCTCTCTCTCTCTCTCTCTCTCTCTCTCTCTCTCTCTCTCTCTCTCTCTCTCTCTCTCTCTCTCTCTCTCTCTCTCTCTCTCTCTCTCTCTCTCCGCTCTCTCTCTCTCTCTCCCCCTCCTTTCCTTGTTATTAATATTGATTCCGAAACGTGTGTGAAGTCGGGTCGAAGGGGGTGGGGGTGGCGGTGGGGTGGTGGGGGGGACGTTGACCTGCAGTGGAGGGAGATAAATTCACCTATATCGAGGAGGAGAGGGGGAGGGGGTTATGTATTATTTTCATTTCCTTTTGTCTGTTCTCTGATTCTATTACTTTGTTTTTTCTCTCACTTTCGCTCTCTCTTTCTCGTCCGTTCTCTTTCTCTCTCCCCTCCCATCCCCTCAACACACACATACACACACATACATACATACATTCACTTATACATACATACATACATACATACATACATACATACATACATACATACATACATACATACACACATACACACATACATAAACACACACGCACATACAGAGAGAGATACAAAGACAGCTACAGAGAGAGATAGAGATAGAGATAGATAGATAGATAGAAAGAGAGAGAGGGAGAGAGAGAGAGAGAGAGAGAGAGAGAGAGAGAGAGAGAGAGAGAGAGAGAGAGAGAGAGAGAGCGAGGGGGGGTTAAGACATCCCAAACCGAGCATCACATGAAACACAAGACGAACACATCATCTCGGATATAAAGTCAAAGAGAAAGAAAGAAAGAGTGGAATAGATATACTTTTCTTCTTCTTCGTCTTCTTCCCCTTCTTCGTCGTCGTCTTCTTTTTCTCCTTCATTTGTTCTTCTTTTTTTTCTTTTTTTCTTCTTCTTCTTCTTCTTCCCTTTCTTCTTATTCTTCTTCATCTTTTTCTTCCTCTTCTTCCTCTTCTTCCCCTTCTTCCTCTTCTTCCCCTTCTTCCTCTTCTTCTTTTTCTTCTTCATCATCATCTTCTTCCCTCTTCTTCTTCCCCTTCTTCTTCCCCTTCTTCTTCTCCTTCTTCCTCTTCCTCATCTTCTTCTCCTCCTCCTCCTCTCCTCCACCTCCTCCTCCTCCTCCTCCTCCTCCTCCTCCTTTTTCTTTTTTTATCGGCTCGAGGTCTTCTTCTTCCTTCCCGTCATCTTCTCCTCCTCCCCCTCCTCCTCCACCTCCTCCTCCTCCTCCTCCTCCTTCTCCTTCTCCTCCACTTCCTTTTTTTATCGGTGTGCGGCGGTAAGGGTTTCAGGAGGACAAGCCGGTCACGCCAGGGAGAACCAGGGAGGAAATGCCCCTGCCTGCCCCGTCGCCCCCCCCCCCCCCCGCGGCTGCTTCCCACGGCTCTCTGTTCTCCTCCCTCTTTTTCAGTTCTCCCTATTCGCTTCTGCTTCTGCTTGTCTGCTCTGTCTTTTCTCTTGTCTTCTCATGTCTCTCTTTTCTCTTGTCTCTTCTCCTCCCTCTTTTCGGTTCTTCCTATTCTCCTCTGCTTCTGCTTGTCTCCTCTGTCTTTTCTCTTGTCTCTTGTCTCTTTTCCTCCCTCTTTTCGGTTCTTCCTATTCTCCTCTGCTTCTGCTTGTCTGCTCTCTCTTTTCTCTTGTCTCTTCTCCTCCCTCTTTTCGGTTCTTCCTATTCTCCTCTACGTCTGCTTGTCTGCTCTCTCGTTTCTCTTGTCTCTTCTCCTCCCTCTTTTCAGTTCTTCCTATTCTCCTCTGCTTCTGCTTGTCTGCTCTGTCTTTTCTCTTGTCTCATCTTTCCTCTTTTTAGCCCTCCCTATTCTCTTTTCCCTTACTTCTCGTATAGTTGTTTTTTTTCCTTTTTTCTTTTCCTCCTTCTTATCTTCTTCCTCTGCTTTCTGCTCCTCTTCTTCCCCCTCCTCCTCCTCCTTCTTCTTCTTCTCTACCTCCTCTACTTTCTCCTCCTTTACCTCCTCCTCCTCCTCTACCTCCTTCTTTACCTCCTCCTCCTCCCTCTTCCCTCCTCCTCTACTTCCTTCTTTACCTCTTCCTCCTCTACCTCCTTCTTTACCTCCACCTCCTCTTCCTCCTCCTCTACCTCCTTCTTTACCTCTTCCTCCTCCCCCTCCTCCTCCCCCTCCCCCTCCTCCTCTTCCTCTTGTGCCAGCAGTACAGAGACACCTGGCTTTGCTTGTGCCTCCAGCGTGGGTTATCTTGACCAGCGGTTCTGCAACAGCTTCGGTAGTTTCGTCTGTCTGTCCGCCTCTTCTCTTTCTTTTTCTTTCTTTCTTTCTCTCTCTTTCTCTCTCTTTCTCTCTTTCTCTTTCTCTTTCTCTTTCTTTTCTCTTTCTCTTCCTCTTCCTCTTCCTCTTCCTCTTCCTCTTTCTCTCTCTCTCTCTCTCTCTCAGTCTCTGTCTCTCTCTTTCTCTTTCTCTCTCTCTCTCTCTCTCTCTCTCTCTCTCTCTCTCTCTCTGTCTATCTATCTATCTATCTATCTATCTCTATCTCTCTATCTATCTATCTATCTTGGTATTATCATGATTTCCATTACGATTATTTTCATCACCACCACCGCCACCACAATCACCAACGCATCACCACCACCGCCGCCACAATCACCAACACATCACCACCACCGCCGCCACAATCACCAACGCATCACCACCACCGCCGCCACAATCACCAACGCATCACCACCACCGCCGCCACAATCACCAACACATCACCACCACCGCCGCCATCCTCATCACCAACACATCACCACCACCGCCGCCATCCTCATCACCCAAAGGCTAACCTAACCTAACCTGAGGGAGGAGCGTTCTTTCTCTGGGCTTCTTGGGCTCTCCCTTGTTTCCCCTCATTTGCCGTGGCCTGAGGCGGAGGGCGGAGGAGGGAGGGAGGGAGAGGGGAAGAAATGAGGGAGGGAGGGAGAGGGGAGGGAGGGAGGGAGGGAGGAAAGGGAGGAGAGGGAGGAGGAATGGGAGGGAGGGAGGAGAGAGGGAAGGAGGGAGGGAGAGGGAAGTGGGGGAGAGGGGAAGGAGGAGGGAGAGGGGGAAGAAGGGGAGGGAGGGAGGGAGAGGAAGAAAGGAGGAGGAGAGGAAGAAGAGGGAGGGAGGGAGGAGAGGAAGAAGGAGGAGGGTAAGATGGAAGAAGGAGGGAGGGAGGAAGTAAGGAGGATAGGTAAAAAGGAAGGAGGGAGGGAGAGAAAGATGGAAAGAGGGAGGAAGAGAGGCAGAAAGAGAGAAAGAAACAGAAAGAAAGAAAGAAAGAGCAGGAAGGAGAAGGGAGGGGGAGGGGAGGGGAGGGGAGGGGAGGTAAGGCGGAGAGAAAAGGATATTGTTAAATCCATCAGGTGGATGATGCATAGGCCTATTCCCAGTCCAGATTGGGCGGAAGATGCTGTTCCCTGTGGCTCTCCTCTCGCTCTCCTCTCGCTCTCCTCTCGCTCTCCTCTTGCTCTCCTCTCGCTCTCGCTCTCTGTCTGGCTCTCCTCTTGCTCTCCTCTCGCTCTCCTCTCGCTCTCTGTCTGGCTCTCCTCTCGCTCTCTGTCTGGCTCTCCTCTCGCTCTCCTCTCGCTCTCTGTCTGGCTCTCCTCTCGCTCTCTGTCTGGCTCTCCTCTCGCTCTCCTCTCGCTCTCTGTCTGGCTCTCCTCTCGCTCTCCTCTCGCTCTCTGTCTGGCTCTCCTCTCGCTCTCTGTCTGGTTCTCCTCTCGCTCTCGCTCTCTGTCTGGCTCTCCTCTCGCTCTCCTCTCGCTCTCTGTCTGGCTCTCCTCTCGCTCTCTGTCTGGCTCTATTCTCTCGCTTGTCTGGCTTCCTCTCGCTCTCTCTGTCTGGCTCTCCTCTCGCTCCTTCTCTCTTCGGCTCTCCTCTCGCTCTCTGTCTGGCTCTCTCTGCTCTCTGTCTGGCTCTCCTCTCTGGCTCTCGCTCTCTGTCTGGCTCTCCTCTATTCTCTCTCGCTCTCTGTCTGGCTCTCCTCTCGCTGTCTGGCTCTCCTCTCGCTCTCTGTCTGGCTCTCCTTCGCTCTCTGTCTGGCTCCTCCTCTCGCTCTCTCTAGCCGCTCTCTGTCTGGCTCTCCCTCTCTCTCATTCCTCTCTGTCTGGCTCTCCTCTGCTCTCTGTCTGGCTCTCCTCTCGCTCTCTGTCTGGCTCTCTCTCTCTCTCTGTTCTCTGTCTGGCTCTCCTCTCGCTCTCTGTCTGGCTCCTCTCGCCTCTGTGGCCTCTGCTCTCTGCCTGCTCTCTCTCTGCTCTCCTCTCGCTCTCTGTCTGGCTCTCTCTCGCTCTCTGTCTCCTCTCGCTCTCTGTCTGGCTCTCCTCTCGCTCTCCGTCGCTCTCTGTCTGGCTCTCCTCGCTCTCTGTCTGGCTTCTCTCGCTCTCCTCTCGCTCTCTGTCTGGCTCTCCTCTCGCTCTCGCTCTCTGTCTGGCTCTCCTCTCGCTCTCCTCTCGCTCTCTGTCTGGCTCTCCTCTCGCTCTCTGTCTGGCTCTCCTCTCGCTCTCCTCTCGCTCTCTGTCTGGCTCTCCTCTCGCTCTCTGTCTGGCTCTCCTCTCGCTCTCTGTCTGGCTCTCCTCTCGCTCTCTGTCTGGCTCTCCTCTCGCTCTCTGTCTGGCTCTCCTCTCGCTCTCTGTCTGGCTCTCCTCTCGCTCTCCTCTCGCTCTCTGTCTGGCTCTCCTCTCGCTCTCTGTCTGGCTCTCCTCTCGCTCTCTGTCTGGCTCTCCTCTCGCTCTCCTCTCGCTCTCTGTCTGGCTCTCCTCTCGCTCTCGCTCTCTGTCTGGCTCTCCTCTCGCTCTCCTCTCGCTCTCTGTCTGGCTCTCCTCTCGCTCTCTGTCTGGCTCTCCTCTCGCTCTCTGTCTGGCTCTCCTCTCGCTCTCCTGTCGCTCTCTGTCTGGCTCTCCTCTCGCTCTCTGTCTGGCTCTCCTCTCGCTCTCCTCTCGCTCTCTGTCTGGCCCCAGAGCTCTCCTCTCACTGTCATCCCACGTCTGGTCTGTTTCCTCCTCTCGCTCCCTCCTTCCTCGCTCTCTGTCTGGCATTCTCGCTCCTCTCGCTCTCTGTCCTGCTCTCCTCTCGCTCTCCTCTCGCTTTCTCACAATGTCTGGCTCTCCTCTCGCCTCTCTTGTCCAAAAATATATCTCAAATATCTTTCAGCTGTCCTATAAGCTTTCTGCCTCCTCGGGTCTGGCTCTCCTGTCGCCTCCCTTTGTCTGGCTCTCCATCCTCGCATCTCTGTCTGAGCTCTATTCTCCGGCCTTTCTCCCTCTCCGGCTCTCTGTCTGGCTCCTCCTCTCTCGCTCTCTCTGCCAGTGGCTCTCCTTCCTCGCCTCTCTTATGTCGCTCTCTGTCTCGGGCTCCTCCTCTCGCTTTGTCCAGTAAAACTGGCTCTCCTCTCCTGCTCTCCAGCTGCCTCCTGTCCCGGCTCCTCCTCTCGCTCTCCTCTCTCCTTCCTGTGCTGTCTGGCTTCCTCCCTCTCAGCTCTCTCTTGCTTCCTCTGTCCTGGCTCTTCCTCTCGCTCTCCTCTCGACTCTCTGTCTGGCTCTCCCTCTCGCTCTCTTCGTCTGGCTCTCTCTCTAACTTGCTCTCAGTGCTAGGCTCCTCCTATCTCGCTCCTCCTCAAAGCTCTTGCTCATGCGTGTCTGGACTCTCCTCTCGCTTCTCCGGTCTGAAGCTCTCTCCTCTCGCTCTCCTCTTGCTCTCCTCTCGCTCTCCTCTAGCTCTTGCTCTCTGTCTGGCTCTCCTCTCGCTCTCTGTCTGGCTCTCCTCTCGCTCTCCTCTTGCTCTCCTCTCGCTCTCCTCTAGCTCTTGCTCTCTGTCTGGCTCTCCTCTCGCTCTCCTCTCTCGCCTTCGTCTGTCACAGGCTCTCACTCTCGCTCTCCTTCCAGAGTTGCTTCCTGTTTCTCTCTCTCGCTGTCTGCCTCCTTCTAGCTCTGCTCTCTGTCTGGCTCTCCTCTAGCTCTCGCTCTCTGTCTGGCTCTTACTGCTCTTGGTCTCTTGGTGTTTATGCTCTTCGCTTTTCATCTGTGTCTGTGTTTGTGTCTTGTTATTTCTTTATTGATATATGTACATGGTAGGGAGAAGGAGGGAGGGAGAGAGGGAGGGGGAGGGAGGGGGAGGGAGGGAGAGAGAGAGAGGGAGTCGACGGAGGTGGAGAAAGAAGGAGAGAGGCAGAGTACAGAAAGATATATATATATATATATATAGGAATAGAGAGAGAGAGAGAGAGAGAGAGAGAGAAAGAGAGAGAATATGATATAATCTTCTCTTCATCTCTCTTCTATTTTTGTTACCTCTCTTCTCTTCTCTTTGCACGTTCTCTTTCGTTTTCTCTCTCTCTTTCTTTCTCTCATACTCACTCACCTTTCATCTCTCTCCTCTCTCCTCTTTCCCTCCCTCCCTCCCTCCTCCTCCTTCCTCCCTCTTCCATCCATCCATCCCCCCCTTCCACTATTCCCTCCTTCCCTCCTCTCCTCCCTCTCCTCCTCTCCCCCTCACCTCCTCCTTCCGTCCCTCCTCTCCTCCCTCCATCCCTCCCCACCTTCCCTCCCTCCCTCCCTCCTCTCCCTCGGCCTCTCAGTGACAGGGAGATCGGTAAAAGCCCGAGATGGATTTGTG
>NC_091582.1:3919804-3927304 GCF_042767895.1 Penaeus vannamei
CTGTCTCTCTCTCTCACACTCTCTCTCTCCCTCTCTCTCTCTCTCTCTTTCTTTCGTCTCTCTCTCTTTCTCTTTCTTTCGTCTCTCTGTCTCTCTCTCTCTCTCTCTTTCTTTCGTGTCTCTCTCTCTCTCTCTCTCTCTCTCTCTCTCTCTCTCTCTCTCTCTCTCTTTCTCTCTTTCTCTCTCTCTCTCCGTTTGCATGACTCGCTCTAGCTAGAGGCACCGATCGCATTACTGACGAATGATAAGATGAAATGGGAAAATTGATAAAAAATGCAAGAGAGAGAGAAAGAGAAAGACAGAGAGACAGACAGACAGACAGACAGAGAAAGCCTGCAAAGAGGAGTGGAGAAGTGAGAATAATAACTAGCTGGTGGAAAAAAAAAATAACTGAGAACAAAACTTGAAAAGGGGAATGAAGAAAAGGACCAAATAAAGGTAGAAGAATAAAGAAAAAGACAAAATAAAGGTAGAAGAATAAAGAAAAAGACAAAATAAAGGTAGAATAATGAAGAAAAAGACGAAATAAAGGTAGAAGAATGAAGAAAAAGACAAAATAAAGGTAGAATAATGAAGGAAAAGACAAAATAAAGGTAGAAGAATTAAGAAAAAGACAAAATAAAGGTAGACACAAAAATGCAAGGAGTGGAATGTCCGTCCTCAGAACAGCCGCGCTTGAAGGTCCAATTTCGTCCGGTTTACTGCGGGAGTGTCGACCTTCTTGGGATATCGGACAGTAATTCGGGCTTGGCACTTTCATGTCCCTTTTCCTAATAGATGCCAGAGAGTGGCACTGTGTGAGGCTGAGGTGGATAGATGGGTAGACGGATGGATGGATGCATGGATAGATAGATTGGTAGATTGACAGACAGACAGATAGATAGATTGGTAGATTGACAGACAGACAGATAGATAGATTGGTAGATTGACAGATAGATAAATTGGTTGATTGACTGACAGACAGATAGATAGATAGATTGGTAGACTGACAGACAGATAGATAGATTGGTAGACTGACAGACAGATAGATAGATAGATTGGTAGACTGACAGACAGATAGATAGGTTGGTAGATTGACTGACAGGCAGATAGATAGGTTGGTAGATTGACTGACAGGCAGATAGATAGGTTGGTAGATTGACTGACAGGCAGATAGATAGGTTGAGGGACGGATGAAGGGAGGGAGGGAAGAGATGGATAGACGGATGGATGGATAGACGGATAGAGAGATCGATAGATAGATAGATAGGTTGAGAGAGGGATGGACGGATAAACGGATGGAGGGAGGGAATAGATAGATAGATAGATGGTTCGATGAATAGATTGATAGATAGATTGAGGGAGGGAGAGACGGACGGATAGATGGATGGAGGGAGGGAGGATGAAGCAATGGATAGATAGAGGGGAAGAGCTATTTAAGGCGAGAATAGATTGGATAGTGACGCTGGGGAAGGGGGGAGGGAATGGGGAGGGGGGAGGGGGGAGGGGGGACGCTTGGTGATGCGGGAAGCCAAAACAGATGGAAATTAAGTCTGTCATGGTATGTATACACACACACGCGGGCAAGTGTGCACATACATACACACACACACGCGCCCCCGCCATGCAGTTTCTCTCTCTCTCTCTCTCCATCTGTCTCTGTTTTTCTCTCTGTCTTGTTGTCTATCTCCCTCTCTCTCGCTCTCTTTCTCTTTCTGTCTATCTATTTTCCTCTCTCTTTCTCCCTTTCTCCTTTTCCTATCTTCCCCATCCCTCATCCTTTCCCTCCTCCCTCACTTCCTCTTCCTTCCCTCTCCTTCCCTCCTCCCTATCCTCTCCCTTCCTCCCTTCCCTCCTCCCTCCTCCCTCTCTCCCTCTTCCCTACCCTCTCTCTTACCTTCCCTCTCCCTTACCTTCCTTCTTCCCTCTCCTCCCTCTCCCTCTCCCTTCCCTTCCCTCTTCTCCCTCTCCTCCTTCCTTCCTCTCCCTCTCCCTCCTTCCCTCTTCCCTTCCCTCTCTCCCCATCCCTCTCCCTCTCCTCTCTCTCCTCTTCCCTCTCCCTCCTCCCTCTTACCTTCCCTCTCCCTTACCTTCCTCCTTCCTTCTCCCTCTCCTTCGCTTCCCCTTTCCTCCCTTTCCTCCCCCTCCCTCTCCCTCCCTCCTCATCCTCTCCTTCCCTTCCCTCTCCCTCCTTTCCCATCACTCTCCTTCCCCTCCCTCCTCTCCCTCTCTCCTCCTTCCCTCCCTCCCTCTCCCTCTCCCTCCCTCCTTCCCCATCCTCTCCCTCTCCTCCCTCCTTCCCCATCCTCTCCCTCTCCCTCCTCCTTCCCTCTATCCCTCCCTCCCTCTCCTCCCTCCTTCCCATCCCTCCCTCTCCCTGCCTCCTTCCCCATCCCTCTCCCTCTCCCTCCTCCTTCCCATCCCTCTCCCTCTCCTCCTCCTTCCCATCCTCCCTCTCCCTCCCTCCTTCCCCATCCTCTCCTCTCCTCCCTCCTTCCCCATCCCTCCCTTTCCCTCTCTTCTCCTCCTCCTCTCCCACTGACTTGGCATTCCAATGAATCCCGTTTTCTTTTCAGTTGTTTTCAGGGGTTTTCTTTCTTCTTTTCGGGAGGGAGGGCTGCTTGCTGTGTCTTTGGGGGAGGTGTCTGCTCACTTATTTTTCCTCTGTTTGTTTTTGTTTCTTTGTTATCTCTCTCTCTCTCTCTCTCTCTCTCTCTCTCTCTCTCTCTCTCTCTCTCTCTCTCTCTCTCTCTCTCTCTCTCTCTCTCTCTCTCTCTCTCTCTCTTTCATTTACGTTCGTTTTCTGTTTTTTTATCTCTCTCTCTCTCTCTCTCTCTCTCTCTCTCTCTCTCTCTCTCTCTCTCTCTCTCTCTCTCTCTCTCTCTCTCTCTCTCTTCTTTCTCTCTCTCTCTCTCTCTCTCTTTCTCTCTCTTCCCCCCCCCTCCCATCCAACCTCTTTCTCTCCCTCCTCCTCTCGGCTTATTCTCTTTCTTTCATTCCTCCCCCATCCTCTCACCTCCTCCTGCTCCTCTCCTCCCCATCCTCTCACCTCCTACCTCCCCTCCTCCCTTCCCTCTCCTCCCTCCCCCTCCCCCTCCCCCTCCCCCCTCCCCCAACAGCGAAGGCGAGCAGTAATAACAGAAGCCTAAGTTGATCCTCCATAACGGGGCGCGATCCCAGCTTCTCCTCGGGTGTTGGGGAAGAGAGGGAGAGAGAGAGAGGGGGGGAGGGGGAGGGAGGGAGGGAGGGAGGGAGGGGGGGAGGGAGACAGAGAGACAGAGAGACAGAGAGAGGGGGAGATAGAGAGATGAAGAGAGAGAGAGAGAGAGAGAGAGAGAGAGAGAGGAGAGAGAGAGAGAGAGAGAGAGAGAGAGAGAGAGAGAGAGAGAGAGAGAGAGAGAGAGAGAGAGAAGGGCGGAGCGAGAGACAAACAGACAGACAGACAGACAGACACAGAGGGAGAGGAGGAGGAGGTGATGGTGGCAGTATGGTGTTGCTCTTGTTATGGTGCTCCTGGGTTTGCCTGAGAAGAGGCGGTGATGCTGAAATGGGGCTTCTTACCTTGCGTTTCTAATTTGGGGAGAGAGGGAGAGGGCGAGGGAGGGGGAGGGAAGGAGGGAGAGAGAGAGAAAGAGAGACACAGAGAAAACGAAAAAAAAGGTAGAGAGAGAGAGAGAGAGACTGACTTACTAACTAACTAACTAACTAACTAACAGACACACACACACACACACACACACACACACACACACACACACACACACACACACACACACACACACACACACACACACACACACACACACACACACACACACACACACACACACACACACACACACACACACACACACACACACACACAGCGAGAGAGAGACAGACAGACAGACAGACAGACAGACAGAAACAGAGATAGAGAATGTTTATGTAAGCACGTATCTCCATGTTTGTCTACGAGTGTGCGAAAAACACACACACACACAGTTAACATGTGCGCGCGCGTGTGTGAGTGCGTGCGTGCGTGTTGCCAAGAGTTAATTAAATCTCGCGGCTTCACGTCTTGGTAACGAGGTCTGGCGAGATGAAAACACATTCCGGGGATCACCGTAAGGTCGGGCCTCGCTATGGCATCTCGCAAAAAACACGACCATATGGACATTCTTGACGCGATGCACGTGTGATAAGAGCTCTTTCTTCCCTTCTTATTTTTTTTCTTTTTCTTTTTATTTCTTGTATTTTCTTTTTGTCTTTTTGTCTTTTTTTCTTTTCCTTCGTTTTTATTTTATTTTTTTTTTCTTTTATTTTCTTTTTGTCTTTTTTCTTTTTCTTTTCCTTCGTTTTTATTCTCCTTTTTCTTTATTTTATTTTATCTTTATTTTCCTTCTTTTTTCTTTTTTCTATGTTCTTTTTGTCTTTCTTCTATTTCTTTTCCTCCGTTTTTATTTTTCTTTTTCCTTATTTTTTCTTTTTTCTTTTCCTTCTTTTATCTTTTTTTTTTCTTTATTCTTTTCTTTTATTTCCTTTTTATTTTTTGTTATTTTTCTTTTTTTTCTCCTCTTCCTCCAACTTCGTCGTTACATTTTATTATTTAGAGTCCCTTTTCTCTCTTTATTTTCTTCTTCATCGCGAATGTTTACTTTAATTAATATTTTTCTTGGATCCTCTTTCCTCCTTCCGTCTTCCTCATTTCTTTCCTTTGTCTCCTTTTCTCTGTCTCTTTCCTTGATTCCTTTTTTGTTCTTGTTCCCTCCACTCTTGTCTCCCTCTTCCCTTTCCTCCTTCCTCTCTTCCTCCTTCCCTCTCTTCTCTCACCTTCTCTTCCTCTTTCCCTCTTCCTTCCTCCTCCCTTCTTCCTCCTCTTCCTCCCTCTCCTTTCTTTTTCCTCTCTCTCCCTCCCTCCTCTCCCTCCTCTCTTCCTCCAATCTTCCTCCTTCTTCCTTCCCCTTTCTCTCTTCCTCTTCCCCTTCTCTTCCCTCCGTCTCTCTCTCTCTTCCTCCTCCCCTTCTTCCCTCCCTCTCCTCTTCCTCTTCCCCTTCTTCCCTCCCTCTTTCTCTTCCTCCTCCCCTTCTTCCCTCCCTCCCTTTCTCTCTTCCTCCAATTTCCCCTTCTTCCCTCCCTCCCTTTCTCTCTTCCTCCTCCCGTTCTTCCCTCCCTCTCTCTCTCTTTCTTCCTCCTCCCCTTCTTCCCTCTCTCTCTCTCTCTCTTCCTCCTCCCCTTCTTCCCTCCCTCTCTCTCTTCCTCCTCCCCTTCTTCCCTCCCTCTCTCTCTCTTCCTCTGTGCGTCTCTCTCTCCATCTTCTTGAAATATGGTTACCCCCGTATGTAAATATGGCGAACCGGCGAGAAGGTAAATCTTTTATCCATTTCCTGTCATCGTTGTTCGATTTTTCCTTGCTTCTCTCTCTCCCTTATTCTCTCTCTATCTATCTATCTATCTATCTATCTATTTATTTATCCATCTCTTTCTCTTTCTCCCTTCTCTTTCTTCTCGCTTGCCTCTCTCTTTTTCTATCTCTGTTTCTCTCTTTCTCTCTGCTTTCTCTCTCTCCTCTCTCTCTCTCTCTCTCTCTCTCTCTTTCTCTCTCTCTCTCTCTCTCTCTCTCTCTCTCTCTCTCTCTCTCTCTCTCTCTCTCTCTCTCTCTCTCTCTCTCTTCTATCTATTTTCTTTCTCTTTCTTTTAATGCTCACTCTGTCTCATCTCTCTTTTTCTCATATGTTTCTTTACCTTATCCTCTTTCTCCACTCTCTCTCTCTCCCTCCTTTCTTCACTCTCCCCTCTCCTCCTCTTCCAATAATTCAATCAACTGTCCAATTTCAACCCGGCATCTCCCCCATCCCTCCTTCTCCCTTACCTGCTCTCCCTCTCCCCCCCTCCCCTCCTCCCTTCTCCCCTTTAGTGATGGAGATATTTTTAGGTCTCGAGTCAGCCCCCCCCCCCCCCCTGTGTTTAGTCATTTTTTTGTCGGCGCGAGGGAGGGAAGGGGGAGAAGGAGAGGGAGGGAGGGGGGAGAAGGAGAGGGAGTGGGGAGGAGGAGGAGGAGGAGGAGGAGGAGGAGGAGGAGGAGGAGGAGGAGGGTTTAGGAGGCAGAAGGGGAGAGGGGAAGGGAACGGGTGGAGGAGGAGGGAGAGGGAGAGGAGAAGGGGGAAGGAGAAGGAGGAGAGAGGAGTGAGGGAGAGGGAGGAGGAGGAGGGAGGAGGAGGAAGAGAGAAGAGGAGAAGGAGGAGGAGGGGGAGGGGGAGGGGGAGGGAGAGGAAGAAGGAGGAGGAGGAGGGAGAGGGAAGAGGAGGAGGGGGAAGGAGAAGGAGGAGGAGGTGGATGGGAAGATGGAAAGGGAGCGAGAGGGAAAAGGGAGGGTGAGAGGGGGGAAGGGGTGAGAGGGGGGTGCCACGGGAGAAGAAGTGCCACGTCGCGTTGGTGGCGCTGTGTTTCTCGTCTGTTTTTGCACTTGTTTTAATTTTGTATTAGATTGTTTTTCTCAATGTTTGATTCGTGTCCTTGTCTGTTTGGTATGGATTTTTTTTCGCCTTCGTTTTTTTTTCTCTCTCTCTCTCTCTTCCTCTTCTCTTTTTTTATTGTATTTTCTCGACCTTTCCCCCATTCGTGCCACGCTTCCGTTGCTTCATTCCTTTGTTTACTTCTTTATTTCCATTTATTTGTTCATTTATTTTGGTGTGTGTATTCATTTCTTTGAATTGTTTATTTATTTATTCATTTCTCTTTCCTTATGTATATCCACTATTCTTTCTCTCATTTCTGTTGCGATTTATTTATCTTTCCTATTCTCTTATTTGTTTCCGTTATTTTGATTATATACTTTATCCATTCACTTCCTTTCATCTTCTTCCTTTATCCTTTACCTTCATATTCATCTTTACCTTCTCCGTCACCTTCTCCCTCCTCCTCCCCCCCCCCTTCCTTTCTTCCTGTTTTTTCCTTTACTTTTCTTTCCGTCTTTACCTTCGTCGTCACTCCTCTCCCTCTCCTTCCCTTCCCTCCACCCTCCTCCCACCTCCTCCCCCTCTCTCCTTTTCCCTCCTCCTCCTTCGCCTTCTCCCTTCCTTCTCACCCTTCTTCTCTATTCTCCTCTTCCATCCCCTCCTCCCTTCTCTCTCACCCTCCTTCGTCCCTCCATCCCTCCATCCCCTCCATCCCCCTTCTCTCTCACCCTCCTCCGCTTCCTCCCTCCTCCTCCACCTCCTTCTCTCTCACCCATCCTCTGTCCCTCCTCCCCCTCCATCCTTTCCTCCCCTTCTCTCTCCACCCTCCCTTCTCTCCCCTCCTCCTCCTCCTCCTCCTCCTCCCCCCCCTCCTCCTCCCTCCTTTCCATTTCCTGTCTGCGTCGAGGGAAATTGAGGGTGAAAATAGAGGAACAAGTCACTTCCTCCCCTCCAGAGTGTGTGAACTTGTCTGGCGTCCTCCTCCTCTTTCCCTCCTCTTATTCCCTCTTTCTGTATTTCTCTCCCTTTCTTCCTATCTGTACTTCTATTTCTTTCTTTTTGTTTTTGTGTTACTATCTTTCTC
>NC_091582.1:3939682-3979682 GCF_042767895.1 Penaeus vannamei
AGAGAGAGAGAGAGAGAGAGAGAGAGAGAGAGAGAAAATGTGGTTCTAAAAGAAAAGTCAAAGAAAAAGTGTAGTGTAGAATGAAATAGCGAAAAAGTTGGAAGCGAAATAGGATGAGATTGAAGACCTTTCTTATTTAAGCTGTTTAGAGCTTTGTTGTAAAACAAGGCGAGAGCAAAATATAACAAGTAAAGGGGTGATGGAATTATAAAGTTCAAAAACCGTTGAAAGCGACCCCCCAATAAATAAATAAATAAATAAATAGAAAAAAAGAAAACAATAAAAATAAATAAGTAAATAAATAAAATAAATAAAAAGTAAAAATAAAAAAAGAAAAATAAGAATAAATAAATAATTAAATAAAAAGTAAAAATGAAAAAATAAAAATAAGAATAAGTAAATAAATAAATAAAAACTAAAAAGATAAAAAAAATAAAAATAAACCAATAAAAATAAATAAATAAATAAAAGAGGTCATATCCATAATATGAAGCAAAATAAAAACCGATATTACGAAGTAAATATAACTAAAGAAAGAGGAAAGAAATACGTTCAGAATCAAAGAGGCATTTCAAGACAAGCCCGAAGCCTTAAGAGCCACTGAGGTTGAGTAAGACGATATCCAGAGGGGCAAGAGCTGGAGATGAGGCAAGGGAAGACATGATAAAGTGGTAAGAGATAAAAAGAGGAAATTGAGGAACTTCTGAGTACGTAAAAAGAAAAAAAGGATATAGATGAAAAAAGAAAAAAAAAATATAGATAAAAAAGAAAAAAAAGGATATAGATAAAAAAAGATATAGATAAAAAAAGGATATAGATAAAAAAAGATATAGATAAAAAAGATGTAGATCAAAAAAGGATATAGATTAAAGAAAAAAAAAAGGATATAGATTAGGGACCTGCAGAAAATAGAAAAAGCGAAAATAAAAAAAGCGAGAAGCAAGTCTGAGATTAGCATATGACGAAAGTATTGATAATTTGGGGATAAAATGGGCTTTAGAACGTCTATTGAAGGTATGGAAAATAGGACAGCTGACTCAGGATCTCTTAGAGTATATATATATATATATATATATATATATATATATATATATATATATATATATATATATATATATATATATATATATATATATATATATATATATATAAACAGTTTTATTATCTTGATTCTATTTTGCGAATATATATACCTTAGCTACATATCCATTGCATAGATGAACTCATGATTGTATATATCCGTTTCTTGATCATACCTTACACTGTAAAGGTATTTATTCATATTTTACACTTTTCTCTCTTTCTCTCTCACTCTCTCTCTTTTTTTTTCTTTTTTCTTTTTAGCGATATTAAAGACATCAGCGCGTTTCAAGATGTTTTATATTTCAATAATATTTATATATCGTCTTAATCTAAATAATTACCTTATTATCCTCGTTCCTTTTTTTATTTACATCTATTTTTAAAACAAGATGATGTCGAAGGAAATGACAAAAAAAAAAAAAAAAAAAAAAAAAAAAAAAAAAAAAAAAAAAAAAACGATAGATACACGTTACCGATGAAGAAATAGAAAGAAATCTACCTTTGTTTTCTTCTTCTTCTTGAGACGATATGAGGAAGAGGGATTACTGAAGAAATTTCCTTTCGCTTGCTTGTGTTAGTTGCTGGATGTTGGATTTTATTTTTTTTTGTGTGTCTGTTTTTATTTTGTTTTGTCTCCAAATGTTTTTTTCCCTTTTCTTCTCTCTCTCTCTCTCTCTCTCTCTCTTTTTTGTTTTGTTTTTTAACGATGGACAGCGACGCCCTCCAGGAGTTGGCGTTTCTTGTTTTGTTTTTTAAGTTTAGTTTCTTTTAAGTGTCGAAGTTCATATTTTCAGTCATTTTTTACTTAGCTGAAGGTTATTCTTTTTATTTTTATATATTTTATTCTATGTATTATATATAGGTATATTAATTTTTATTTATTTATTTATTTACTTATTTATTATTATTATTATTATTATTATCATTATTATTATTATTATTATTATTATCATTATCATTATTATTATTATTATCATTATTATTATTATTATTATTATCATTATCATTATTATTATTATTATCATTTTTAGTATTAATATTTGCAAAATAGCGTAGTTTTAGTATATGTTTGTCTGTCTTTTATAGAGGTGTCTTAAAACAATATTATGATTTAAGTATTTGAAATGTATTCATGTTAACAAATGCAAAAAAAAAAAAAAAAAAAAAAAAAAAGATATGAATGAGAATAAATATATTCACATTACAAGATACATGTTTAATTAAACACATCTTTTGTATTGTCAAGATATTCATTCTCATTCATACCTTTTCTACATATAAGTATCTGATTTATTTTCATTTCTATGTCGTTTTATAAGTGATAGGCAGAGCAGTGAGAACTTAAGCGATCCTATTCCTCGTAGGATGTGTGCCAAGCCAGCATAGGCTCCTGGATCAGTGCCTGCTACTCTCCTCATAGCCCCAGGATCTGCACTGAATGGTTCGGACGGGAGAAAGAGACCATAATTTTGCATCCCTAAGCCGTTCTCGCAACACAGGAGGTTTCAGCAACACAGGAGAATACAGCAACACAGGAGAATACAGCAACACAGGAGAAGACAGCAACACAGGAGAATACAGCAACACAGGAGAATACAGCAACACAGGAGAATACAGCAACACAGGAGAACACAGCAACACAGGAGAAGACAGCAACACAGGAGAATACAGCAACACAGGAGAATACAGCAACACAGGAGAATACAGCAACACAGGAGAACACAGCAACACAGGAGAACACAGCAACACAGGAGAAGACAGCAACACAGGAGAACACAGCAACACAGGAGAATACAGCAACACAGGAGAATACAGCAACACAGGAGAATACAGCAACACAGGAGAATACAGCAACACAGGAGAATACAGCAACACAGGAGAACACAGCAACACAGGAGAATACAGCAACGCAGGAGAATACAGCAACACAGGAGAATTCAGCAACACAGGAGAATTCAGCAACGCAGGAGAATACAGCAACACAGGAGAATTCAGCAACACAGGAGAATTCAGCAACACAGGAGAATACAGCAACACAGGAGAATACAGCAACGCAGGAGAATACAGCAACACAGGAGAATACAGCAACACAGGAGAATACAGCAACACAGGAGAATACAGCAACACAGGAGAATACAGCAACACAGGAGAATTCAGCAACACAGGAGAATACAGCAACACAGGAGAATACAACAACACAGGAGAATACAGCAACACAGGAGAATACAGCAACACAGGAGAATACAGCAACGCAGGAGAATACAACAACACAGGAGAATACAGCAACACAGGGGAATACAACAACACAGGAGAATACAGCAACACAGGAGAATACAGCAACACAGGAGAATACAGCAACACAGGAGAATACAGCAACACAGGAGAATACAGCAACACAGGAGAATTCAGCAACACAGGAGAATTTAGCAACAAAGGAGAATACAGCAACACAGGAGAATACAGCAACACAGGAGAATACAGCAACACAGGAGAATACAGCAACACAGGAGAATACAGCAACACAGGAGAATACAGCAACACAGGAGAATACAGCAACACAGGAGAATACAGCAACACAGGAGAATACAGCAACACAGGAGAATACAGCAACACAGGAGAATACAGCAACACAGGAGAATACAGCAACACAGGAGAATTCAGCAACATAGGAGAATACAGCAACACAGGAGAATTCAGCAACACAGGAGAATACAGCAACACAGGAGAATACAGCAACACAGGAGAATACAGCAGCACGGGAGAATACAGCAACACAGGAGAATACAGCAACACAGTAGAATTCAACAACACAGGAGAATACAGCAACACAGGAGAATACAGCAACACAGGAGAATACAGCAACACAGGAGAATACAGCAACACAGGAGAATACAGCAACACAGGAGAATACAGCAACACAGGAGAATACAGCAACGCAGGAGAATACAGCAACACAGGAGAATACAGCAACACAGGAGAATACAGCAACACAGGAGAATACAGCAACACAGGAGAATACAGCAGCACGGGAGAATACAGCAACACAGGAGAATACAGCAACACAGGAGAATACAGCAACACAGGAGAATACAGCAACACAGGGGAATACAGCAACACAGTAGAATTCAACAACACAGGAGAATACAGCAACACAGGAGAATACAGCAACACAGGAGAATACAGCAACGCAGGAGAATACAGCAACACAGGAGAATACAGCAACACAGGAGAATACAGCAGCACGGGAGAATACAGCAACACAGGAGAATACAGCAACACAGGAGAATACAGCAACACAGGAGAATACAGCAACACAGGAGAATACAGCAACACAGGAGAATACAGCAGCACGGGAGAATACAGCAACACAGGAGAATACAGCAACACAGGAGAATACAGCAACACAGGAGAATACAGCAACACAGGGGAATACAGCAACACAGGAGAATACAGCAACACAGGAGAATACAGCAACACAGGAGAATACAGCAGCACGGGAGAATACAGCAACACAGGAGAATACAGCAACACAGGAGAATACAGCAACACAGGAGAATACAGCAACACAGGAGAATACAGCAACACAGGAGAATACAGCAGCACGGGAGAATACAGCAACACAGGAGAATACAGCAACACAGGAGAATACAGCAACACAGGAGAATACAGCAACACAGGGGAATACAGCAACACAGGAGAATACAGCAACACAGGAGAATACAGCAACACAGGAGAATACAGCAACACAGGAGAATACAGCAACACAGGAGAATACAGCAACACAGGAGAATACAGCAACACAGGAGAATACAGCAACACAGGAGAATACAGCAACACAGTAGAATACAGCAACACAGTAGAATTCAACAACACAGGAGAATACAGCAACACAGGAGAATACAGCAACACAGGAGAATACAGCAACACAGGGGAATACAGCAACACAGGAGAATACAGCAACACAGGAGAATACAGCAACACAGGAGAACACAGCAACACAGGAGAATACAGCAACGCAGGAGAATACAGCAACACAGGAGAATACAGCAACACAGGAGAATACAGCAGCACGGGAGAATACAGCAACACAAGAGAATACAGCAACGCAGGAGAATTCAACAACACAGGAGAATACAGCAACACAGGAGAATACAGCAACACAGTAGAATACAGCAACACAGTAGAATTCAACAACACAGGAGAATACAGCAACACAGGAGAATACAGCAACACAGGAGAATACAGCAACACAGGGGAATACAGCAACACAGGAGAATACAGCAACACAGGAGAATACAGCAACACAGGAGAACACAGCAACACAGGAGAATACAGCAACGCAGGAGAATACAGCAACACAGGAGAATACAGCAACACAGGAGAATACAGCAGCACGGGAGAATACAGCAACACAAGAGAATACAGCAACGCAGGAGAATACAGCAACACAGGAGAATACAGCAACACAGGAGAATACAGCAACACAGGAGAATACAGCAACACAGGAGAATACAGCAGCACGGGAGAATACAGCAACACAGGAGAATACAGCAACACAGGAGAATACAGCAACACAGGAGAATACAGCAACGCAGGAGAATACAGCAACACAGGAGAATACAGCAACACAGGAGAATACAGCAACACAGGAGAATACAGCAACACAGGAGAATACAGCAACACAGGAGAATACAGCAACACATGAGAATACAGCAACACAGGAGAATACAGCAACACAGTAGAATTCAACAACACAGGAGAATACAGCAACACAGGAGAATACAGCAACACAGGAGAATTCAGCAGCACAGGAGAATACAGCAACACAGGAGAATACAGCAACACAGGAGAATACAGCAACACAGGAGAATACAGCAACGCAGGAGAATACAGCAACACAGGAGAATACAGCAACACAGGAGAATACAGCAACACAGGAGAATACAGCAACACAGGAGAATACAGCAACACAGGAGAATACAGCAACACAGGAGAATTCAGCAGCACAGGAGAATTCAGCAACACAGGAGAATACAGCAACACAGGAGAATACAGCAACACAGGAGAATACAGCAGCACGGGAGAATACAGCAACACAGGAGAATACAGCAACACAGTAGAATACAGCAACACAGGAGAATACAGCAACACAGGAGAATTCAGCAACACAGGAGAATACAGCAACACAGGAGAATACAGCAACACAGGAGAATACAGCAACACAGGAGAGTACAGCAACACAGGAGAATACAGCAACACAGGAGAATACACAACACAGGAGAATACAGCAACACAGGAGAATACAGCAACACAGGAGAATACAGCAACACAAGAGAATACAGCAACGCAGGAGAATTCAGCAACACAGGAGAATTCAGCAACACGGGAGAATACAGCAACACAGGAGAATACAACAACACAGGAGAATACAGCAACACAGGAGAATTCAGCAACACAGGAGAATTCAGCAACACAGGAGAATTCAGCAACACAGGAGAATACAGCAACACAGGAGAATTCAGCAACACGGGAGAACACAGCAACACAGGAGAATACAGCAACACAGGAGAATACAGCAACACAGGAGAATACAGCAACACAGGAGAATACAGCAACACAGGAGAATACAGCAACACAGGAGAATACAGCAACACAGGAGAATACAGCAACACAGGAGAATACAGCAACACATGGGAATACAGCAACACAGGAGAACGCAGCAACACAGGAGAACGCAGCAACACAGGAGAATTCAGCAACACAAGAGAATACAGCAACACAGGAGAATACAGCAACACAGGAGAATACAGCAACACAGGAGAATACATTAACACAGGAGAACACAGCAACACAGGAGAACACAGCAACACAGGAGAATACAGCAACACAGGAGAATACAGCAACACAGGAGAATACAGCAACACAGGAGAATACAGCAACACAGGAGAATACAGCAACACAGGAGAATTCAGCAACACAGGAGAATTCAACAACACAGGAGAATACAGCAACACAGGAGAATACAGCAACACATGGGAATACAGGAACACAGGAGAACACAGCAACACAGGAGAATTCAGCAACACAGGAGAATACAGCAACACAGGAGAATACAGCAACACAGGAGAATACAGCAACACAGGAGAATACAGCAACACAGGAGAACACAGCAACACAGGAGGACACAGCAACACAGGAGAATACAGCAACACAGGAGAATACAGCAACACAGGAGAATTCAGCAACACAGGAGAATACAGCAACACAGGAGAATACAGCAACACATGGGAATACAGGAACACAGGAGAACACAGCAACACAGGAGAATTCAGCAACACAGGAGAATACAGCAACACAGGAGAATACAGCAACACAGGAGAATACAGCAACACAGGAGAATACAGCAACACATGGGAATACAGGAACACAGGAGAACACAGCAACACAGGAGAATACAGCAACACAGGAGAATACAGCAACACAGGAGAATACAGCAACACAGGAGAATACAGCAACACAGGAGAATACAGCAACACATG
Organism: Penaeus vannamei; assembly: GCF_042767895.1. Lineage (NCBI taxonomy): Eukaryota > Metazoa > Arthropoda > Malacostraca > Decapoda > Penaeidae > Penaeus > Penaeus vannamei. Next base: position 3,947,305 of record NC_091582.1, read on the forward strand.
GGAATACAGCAACACAGGAGAACACAGCAACACAGGAGAATTCAGCAACACAGGAGAATACAGCAACACAGGAGAATACAGCAACACAGGAGAATACAGCAACACAGGAGAATACAGCAACACAGGAGAATACAGCAACACAGGAGAATACAGCAACACAGGAGAATACAGCGACACAGGAGAATTCAGCAACACAGGAGAATACAGCAACACAGGAGAATACAGGAACACAGGAGAACACAGCAACACAAGAGAATACAGCAACACAGGAGAATACAGCAACACATGGGAATACAGGAACACAGGAGAATACAGCAACACAAGAGAATACAGCAACACAGGAGAATACAGCAACACAGGAGAATACAGCAACACAGGAGAATACAGCAACACAGGAGAATTCAGCAACACAGGAGAATTCAACAACACAGGAGAATACAGCAACACAGGAGAATACAGCAACACAGGAGAATACAGCAACACAGGAGAATACAGCAACACAGGAGAATACAGCAACACAGGAGAATACAGCAACACAGGAGAATACAGCAACACAGGAGAATACAGCAACACAGGAGAATTCAGCAACACAGGAGAATTCAACAACACAAGAGAATACAGCAACACAGGAGAATACAGCAACACAGGAGAATACAGCAACACAGGAGAATACAGCAACACAGGAGAATACAGCAACACAGGAGAATACAGCAACACAGGAGAATACAGCAACACAGGAGAATACAGCAACACAGGAGAATTCAGCAACACAGGAGAATACAGCAACACAGGAGAATTCAGCAACACGGGAGAATACAGCGACACAGGAGAATACAGCAACACAGGAGAATACAGCAACACAGGAGAATACAGCAACACAGGAGAACACAGCAACACAAGAGAATACAGCAACACAGGAGAATACAGCAACACAGGAGAATACAGCAACACAGGAGAATACAGCAACACAAGAGAATACAGCAACACAGGAGAATACAGCAACACAGGAGAATACAGCAACACAGGAGAATACAGCAACACAGGAGAATTCAGCAACACAGGAGAATTCAACAACACAAGAGAATACAGCAACACAGGAGAATACAGCAACACAGGAGAATACAGCAACACAGGAGAATACAGCAACACAGGAGAATACAGCAACACAGGAGAATACAGCAACACAGGAGAATACAGCAACACAGGAGAATACAGCAACACAGGAGAATACAGCAACACAGGAGAATTCAGCAACACAGGAGAATACAGCAACACAGGAGAATACAGCAACACAGGAGAATACAGCAACACAGGAGAATACAGCAACACAGGAGAATACAGCAACACAGGAGAATACAGCAACACAGGAGAATTCAGCAACACAGGAGAATACAGCAACACAGGAGAATACAGCAACACGGGAGAATTCAGCAACACAGGAGAATTCAGCAACACAGGAGAATACAGCAACACAGGAGAATACAGCAACACAGGGGAATACAGCAACACAGGAGAATTCAGCAACACGGGAGAATTCAGCAACACAGGAGAATTCAGCAACACAGGAGAATACAGCAACACGGGAGAATACAGCAACACAGGAGAATACAGCAACACAGGAGAATACAGCAACACAGGAGAATTCAGCAACACAGGAGAATTCAGCAACACAGGAGAATACAGCAACACAGGAGAATTCAGCAACACAGGAGAATACAGCAACACAGGAGAATACAGCAACACAGGAGAATACAGCAACACAGGAGAATACAGCAACACAGGAGAATTCAGCAACACAGGAGAATACAGCAACACAGGAGAATTCAGCAACACAGGAGAATACAGCAACACAGGAGAATACAGCAACACAGGAGAATACAGCAACACAGGAGAATACAGCAACACAGGAGAATTCAGCAACACAGGAGAATACAGCAACACAGGAGAATACAGCAACACGGGAGAATTCAGCAACACAGGAGAATTCAGCAACACAGGAGAATACAGCAACACAGGAGAATACAGCAACATAGGAAAATACAGCAACACAGGAGAATTCAGCAACACAGGAGAATTCAGCAACACAGGAGAATACAGCAACACAGGAGAATACAGCAACACAGGAGAATACAGCAACACAGGAGAATACAGCAACACAGGAGAATACAGCAACACAGGAGAATACAGCAACACAGGAGAATACAGCAACACAGGAGAATTCAGCAACACAGGAGAATACAGCAACACAGGAGAATTCAGCAACACAGGAGAATTCAGCTTGCTTCACGAGGTTGGGGTTAAAAGGGTGCTCCTCACTGCAGATTGACAGCCTTGTTTACAGAAGGAGGCATAGGGAAGGAGTAGCTGAAAGAAAAGATATAGAATGCATAGAAAAGGTATGAATGAGGATGAATATACTCATTCTCATCCATACCTTTTCTACATTTGTTGACATAAATACGGTTCATGGAATGGCAGTTGAGTCAATACTAAAGTAGCAACGAAGGAGGGAAAGAAATTAATGATAGAGGAAGTAGAGAAAGAGGAAGAGACAAGTAAGTGAGGATTCTTGAGATAAAGAGACGAATTCATTTATCTGTTGCAACAGCAACAACAATAATAATAATAATAAAAATAATAATTAGAACAATAATTATAATAATAATAATAATAATAATAATAATAACAATAATGATAACAATAATGATAATAATAATAATAATAATAATGATAAGGATGATAATAATAATAACAACAAAACAATAATAATAATAATAATGGGGATAATAATAATAATAAACGAATAAAATGAAAATATTGGAGAGGCAAGAATAGATAGATAGGAATGATTGATCACTTTGAGATTAAGACAAGATGACAAACTAAGCACAGACGGAATTCGCGAGATTAATTACAGCGACGAATGAAGACCTCGATATAATGGTCATGTAATTAAACGATTAATGACCCGGAAGTTATGCTATTAATACGGTGAAGGAGGAGGGTTAGTCAGAGAGGGTTGAGGTGGATAAAAATGTAATAAAGAAAGATACGGATAATCATTTAAGAGAGGAGGATCCACAGAACAAAGCAAGAGGGAAGGATAAAGCCCGATCCGACCTCTTAGTGGAATTGAGGTCGAAAGAAGATGAAAAGCTGGAGGCATGTTGGTACGTGGGTGTTTGTGTGTGGGTGTTGGTACGTGGGTGTTGGTACGTGGGTGTTTGTGTGTGGGTGTTGGTACGTGGGTGTTGATACGTGGGTGTTGGTACGTGGGTGTTTGTGTGTGGGTGTTTGTGTGTGGGTGTTGGTACGTGGGTGTTGATACGTGGGTGTTGGTACGTGGGTGTTTGTGTGTGGGTGTTTGTGTGTGGGTGTTGGTACGTGGGTGTTTGTGTGGGGGTGTTGGTACGTGGGTGTTGGTACGTGGGTGTTTGTGTGTGGGTGTTGGTACGTGGGTGTTGGTACGTGGGTGTTGGTACGTGGGTGTTGGTACGTGGGTGTTTGTGTGTGGGTGTTGGTACGTGGGTGTTTGTGTGTGGGTGTTGGTACGTGGGTGTTTGTGTGTGGGTGTTTGTACGTGGGTGTTTGTGTGTGGGTGTCTGTGTGTGGGTGTTTGTGTGTGGGTGTTGGTACGTGGGTGTTTGTGTGTGGGTGTTTGTGTGTGGGTGTTGGTACGTGGGTGTTTGTGTGTGGGTGTTGGTACGTGGGTGTTTGTGTGTGGGTGTTGGTACGTGGGTGTTTGTGTGTGGGTGTTGGTACGTGGGTGTTTGTGTGTGGGTGTTTGTGTGTGGGTGTTGGTACGTGGGCGTTTGTGTGTGGGTGTTGGTACGTGGGTGTTTGTGTGTGGGTGTTTGTGTGTGGGTGTTGGTACGTGGGTGTTTGTGTGTGGGTGTTTGTGTGTGGGTGTTGGTACGTGGGTGTTTGTGTGTGCGTGTTGGTACGCGGGTGTTTGTGTGTGGGTGTTGGTACGTGGGTGTTTGTGTGTGGGTGTTTGTGTGTGGGTGTTGGTACGTGGCTGTTTGTGTGTGGGTGTTGATACGTGGGTGTCTGTGTGTGGGTGTTTGTGTGTGGGTGTTGGTACGTGGGTGTTTGTGTGTGGGTGTTGGTACGTGGGTGTTTGTGTGTGGGTGTTGGTACGTGGGTGTTTGTGTGTGGGTGTTTGTGTGTGGGTGTTGGTACGTGGGTGTTTGTGTGTGGGTGTTGGTACGTGGGTGTTTGTGTGTGGGTGTTGGTACGTGGGTGTTTGTGTGTGGGTGTTGGTACGTGGGTGTTTGTGTGTGGGTGTTTGTGTGTGGGTGTTGGTACGTGGGTGTTTGTGTGTGGGTGTTGGTACGTGGGTGTTTGTGTGTGGGTGTCTGTGTGTGGGTGTTTGTGTGTGGGTGTTGGTACGTGGGTGTGTGTGTGTGGGTGTTTGTGTGTGGGTGTTGGTACGTGGGTGTTTGTGTGTGGGTGTTGGTACGTGGGTGCTTGTGTGTGGGTGTTGGTACGTGGGTGTTTGTGTGTGGGTGTTGGTACGTGGGTGTTTGTGTGTGGGTGTTTGTGTGTGGGTGTTGGTACGTGGGTGTTTGTGTGTGGGTGTTGGTACGTGGGTGTTTGTGTGTGGGTGTTTGTGTGTGGGTGTTGGTACGTGGGTGTTTGTGTGTGGGTGTTTGTGTGTGGGTGTTGGTACGTGGGTGTTTGTGTGTGGGTGTTGGTACGTGGGTGTTTGTGTGTGGGTGTTTGTGTGTGGGTGTTGGTACGTGGGTGTTTGTGTGTGGGTGTTGGTACGTGGGTGTTTGTGTGTGGGTGTTTGTGTGTGGGTGTTGGTACGTGGGTGTTTGTGTGTGGGTGTTGGTACGTGGGTGTTTGTGTGTGGGTGTTGGTACGTGGGTGTTGGTACGTGGGTGTTTGTGTGTGGGTGTTGGTACGTGGGTGTTTGTGTGTGGGTGTTGGTACGTGGGTGTTTGTGTGTGCGTGTTGGTACGTGGGTGTGTGTGTGTGGGTGTTGGTACGTGGGTGTGTGTGTGTGGGTGTTGGTACGTGGGTGTTTGTGTGTGGGTGTTGGTACGTGGGTGTTTGTGTGTGGGTGTTTGTGTGTGGGTGTTTGTGTGTGGGTGTTGGTGCGTGGGTGTTTGTGTGTGGGTGTTGGTATGTGGGTGTTGGTACGTGGGTGTTTGGGTGTGGGTGTTGGTACGTGGGTGGTTCTGTCTGGGTGTTGGTACGTGGGTGGTTGTGTGTGGGTGTTTGTGTGTGGGTGTTTGTGTGTGGGTGTTGGTGTGTGGCTGTTGGTACGTGGGGGTTTGTGTGTGGGTGTTGGTACGTGGGTGTTTGTGTGTGGGTGTTGGTACGTGGGTGTTGGTGTGGGTGTTGGTACGTGGGTGTTGGTACGTGGGTGTTGGTACGTGGGTGTTTGTGTGTGGGTGTTGGTATGTGGGTGGTTGTGTCTGGGTGTTGGTACGTGGGTGTTTGTGTGTGGGTGTTTGTGTGTGGGTGTTTGTGTGTGGGTGTTGGTGTGTGGGTGTTGGTACGTGGGTGTTTGTGTGTGGGTGTTTGTGTGTGGGTGTTGGTGCGTGGGTGTTGGTATGTGGGTGTTGGTACGTGGGTGTTGGTTCGTGGGTGTTGGAACGTGGGTGTTTGTGTGTGGGTGTTGGTACGTGGGTGTTTGTGTGGGGGTGTTGGTACGTGGGTGTTTGTGTGTGGGTGTTGGTACGTGGGTGTTTGTGTGTGGGTGTTGGTACGTGGGTGTTTGTGTGTGGGTGTTGGTACGTGGGTGTTTGTGTGTGGGTGTTGGTACGTGGGTGTTGGTACGTGGGTGTTTGTGTGTGGGTGTTGGTACGTGGGTGTTTGTGTGTGGGTGTTGGTACGTGGGTGTTTGTGTGTGGGTGTTGGTACGTGGGTGTTTGTGTGTGGGTGTTGGTACGTGGGTGTTTGTGTGTGGGTGTTGGTACGTGGGTGTTGGTACGTGGGTGTTGGTACGTGGGTGTTTGTGTGTGGGTGTTGGTACGTGGGTGTTTGTGTGTGGGTGTTGGTACGTGGGTGTTTGTGTGTGGGTGTTGGTACGTGGGTGTTTGTGTGTGGGTGTTGGTACGTGGGTGTTTGTGTGTGGGTGTTGGTACGTGGGTGTTTGTGTGTGGGTGTTGGTACGTGGGTGTTGGTACGTGGGTGTTTGTGTGTGGGTGTTGGTACGTGGGTGTTGGTACGTGGGTGTTTGTGTGTGGGTGTTGGTACGTGGGTGTTTGTGTGTGGGTGTTGGTACGTGGGTGGTTGTGTCTGGGTGTTGGTACGTGGGTGTTTGGTACGTGGGTGGGTGTTGTGTGTGTGGGTGTTGGTACGTGGGTGTTTGTGTGTGGGTGTTGGTACGTGGGTGTTTGTGTACGTGGGTGTTTGTGTGTGGGTGTTGGTACGTGGGTGTTGGTACGTGGGTGTTGGTACGTGGGTGTTTGTGTGTGGGTGTTGGTACGTGGGTGTTTGTGTGTGGGTGTTGGTACGTGGGTGTTTGTGTGTGGGTGTTGGTACGTGGGTATTGGTACGTGGGTGTTTGTGTGTGGGTGTTGGTACGTGGGTGTTTGTGTGTGGGTGTTGGTACGTGGATGTTTGTGTGTGGGTGTTTGTGTGTGGGTGTTGGTGCGTGGGTGTTGGTACGTGCGTGTTGGTACGTGGCTGTTGGTACGTGGGTATTGGTACGTGGGTGTTTGTGTGTGGGTGTTGGTACGTGGGTGTTTGTGTGTGGGTGTTGGTACGTGGGTGTTTGTGTGTGGGTGTTTGTGTGTGGGTGTTGGTGCGTGGGTGTTGGTACGTGGGTGTTGGTACGTGGGTGTTGGTACGTGGGTATTGGTACGTGGGTGTTTGTGTGTGGGTGTTGGTACGTGGGTGTTTGTGTGTGGGTGTTGGTACGTGGGTGTTTGTGTGTGGGTGTTTGTGTGTGGGTGTTGGTACGTGGGTGTTTGTGTGGGTGTTTGTGTGTGGGTGTTGGTACGTGGGTGTTTGTGTGTGGGTGTTGGTACGTGGGTGTTGGTACGTGGGTGTTTGTGTGGGGGTGTTTGTGTCTGGGTGTTGATACGTGGGTGTTTGTGTGTGGGTGTTGGTACGTGGGTGTTGGTACGTGGGTGTTTGTGTGGGGGTGTTTGTGTCTGGGTGTTGGTACGTGGGTGTTTGTGTCTGGGTGTTGGTACGTGGGTGTTTGTGTGTGGGTGTTGGTACGTGGGTGTTTGTGTGTGGGTGTTGGTACGTGGGTGTTTGTGTGGGGTGTTGGTACGTGGGTGTTTGGTTGTGGGTGTTTGTGGTGGGTGTTGGTACGTGGTGTTGTGTGGGTGTTGTCGTGGGTGTTGTGTGGTGTTTGTGTGGTGTGGGGCGAGTCCGGACCAGGCCCTCCTCCCACCCTCCTTCTCCCTCCATCCTCCCCGCCCCCTCCTTCTCCCTCCATCCTCCCCCACATTCCACCTCCCCCTCGACATCCTCCTGGCATCTCGGAAGGGCATCAGGAGTCGGACCAGGCCTCCGCAGGTCACCTCAGGCATTTCGATTGGGGAATTCCCTCTCTCTCTCTCCTTATCTCCTCCTCTCCCCTCGTTCTCCCTCTTCCCTCTCCCTTCCTTCCCCCTCCTCCCTCTACCTCTTTCCCACCTCCATCTCCTCCCTCCATCCCCTCCGCCCCCTCCATCTCCCTCCATCCTCCCCCGCTCCTCCCGCCCCCTCCTTCTCCCTCCATCACTCCCCACATTCCACCTCCCCTCGACATCCTCCTGGCATCTCGGAAAGGGGGCATCCAGGGAGTCCGGACCAGGCCTCCTCCCTCCACCTCCTTCTCCTCCCTCCTCCCGCCCCCTCCTTCTCCCTCCATCCTCCCCATTCCACCTCCCCCTCGACATCCTCCACGGCATCTCGGAAGGGAATCAGAGTCGGACCAGGCCTCCTCCGATCACCTCCAGGCATTTCGATTGTCTCCTTCTCCCTCCATCCTCCCCGCTCCTCTCCCCGCTCCTCCCCCCCCCTCCTTCTCCTCCCATCTCCCCCACATTCCACCTCCCCCTCGACATCCTTCTGGCACCTCGGAAGGGGGCATCGGTGCCTCCGGACCAGGCCTCCTCCGATCACCTCCAGGCATCTCGATTGGGGGAATTCCCTCTCTCTCTCTCCTTATCTTCTCCCTCTCCCTCGTTCTCCCTCTTCCTCCCTTCCTTCCCCCCTCCTCCCTCTACCTCTTTCCCCCTCCTCCATCTCCTCCCTCCATCCTCCCGCCCCTCCATCTCCCTCCATCCTCCCCGCTCCTCCCGCCCCCTCCTTCTCCCTCCATGCTCCCCCACATTCCACCTCCCCCTCGACATCCTCCTGGCATCTCGGAAAGGGGGCATCCAGTCTGGACCAGGCCTCCTCCGCCCCCTCCTTCTCCCTCCATCCTCCCCGCTCCTCTCCCTCCCGCCCCCTCCATCTCCTCATCCCCTCTCCTCTCCTCCCGCCCCCTCCTTCTCCCTCCATCCTCCCCCACATTCCACCTCCCCTCGACATCCTCGCGGCATCTCGGAAGGGGGCATCAGGGAGTCCCGGACCAGGCCTCCTCCGATCACCTCTCCTTCTCCCTCCACTCCTCCCCCACATTTCCACCTCCCCCTCGACATCCTCCTGGCACCTCGGAAGAGGGCATCGGGAGTCCGGACCAGGCCTCCTCCGATCACCTCAGGCATTTCGATTGGGGGAATTCCCTCTCTCTCATGTCTCCTCCCTCTCCTCGATTCCCTCTTCCTCTCCCTTCCTTCCCCCTCCTCCCTCTACCTCTTTCCCCCTCATCCATCTCCTTCTCCCTCCATCCTCCCCGCTCCTCTCCCTCCTGTGCCCCTCCTTTCCTCCATCCTCCCCGCTCCTCCCGCTCCTCCCACTTTCCTTCTCCCTCATCCTCCCCCACATTCCACCTCCCCCTCGACATCCTCCTGGCATCTCGGAAGGGGGCATCAGAGAGTCCGGACCAGGCCTCCTCCGATCACCTCCAGGCATTTCGATTGGGGAATTCGCTCCCTCCCCGCTCCTCCCGCCCCTCCTTCTCCCTCCATCCTCCCCCACATTCCACCTCCCCCTCGACATCCTCCTGGCATCTCGGAAGGGGCATCAGGAGTCCGGACCAGGCCTCCTCCCGCCCCTCCTTCTCCCTCATCCTCCCATTCCACCTCCCCTCGACATCTGTCACAAACCTGGAAGGGGCATCAGAGTCGGACCAGGCCTCCTCCCTCCACCTTCTTCTCCCTCCATCCTCCCCCGCTCCTCCCCGCCCCCTCCTTCTCCCTCCATCCTCCCCGCTCCTCTCCCTCCATCCTCCCGCCCCCTCCTTCTCCCTCCATCCTCCCCCACATTCCACCTCCCCCTCGACATCACTCCTGGCATCTCGGAAGGGCATCAGGGAGTCCGGACCAGGCCTCCTCCTCTCTCTTCCTTCCCCCTCCTTCTCCCTCCATCCTCCCCCGCTCCTCCCGCCCCCTCCTTCTCCCTCCATCCTCCCCACATTCCACCTCCCCCTCGACATCCTCTGGCGCCTCTCAGAGGGCAGAAGTCCGGACCAGGCCTCCTCCGATCACTCCAGGCATTTCGATTGGAAATTCCCTCTCTCTCTCCTTATCTCCTCCCTCTCCCTCGTTCTCCCCTCTCTTCCTCTCCCTTCCTTCCCCCTCCTCCCTCTACCTCTTTCCCCTCCTCCATCTCCCTCCCCTCCATCCTCCCCGCTCCTCCCGCCCCCTCCCCTTCTCCCTCCATCCTCCCCCACATTCCACCTCCCCCTCGACATCCTCCTGGCACCTCGGAAGGGCATCAAGGGAGTCCGGACCAGGCCTCCTCGATCACCTCCAGGCATTTCGATTGGGGGAATTCCCTCTCTCTCTCTCCTTATCTCCTCCCTCTCCCTCGTTCTCCCTCTTCCTCTCCCTTCTTCCCCCTCCCTCCCTCTACCTCTTTCCCCCTCCTCCATCTCCCTCCCTCCATCCTCCCGCCCCCTCCATCTCCCTCCATCCTCCCCGCTCCTCCCGCCCCCTCCGCCATAATCTTCTGCTCTCTGCCCCTCCATCCCTCCATCCTCCCCGCTCCTCCCGCCCCTCCATCTCCCTCCATCCTCCCCCACATTCCACCTCCCCCTCGACATCTCCTGGCATCTCGGAAGGGGGCATCAGGAGTCGGACCAGGCCTCCTCCGATCACCTCCAGGCATTTCGATTGGGGGAATTTCGCTCCGGGTGACCGTGGAGGAGGGGGAGGGAGGGAGGGGGAGGGAGGGCGGGGAGAGAGGGGCCGGAGGAGGAGGAAAGGGAGGGGAAGGGGAAGGGAGGAGGGAACAGGAGAAGAAAGGAGGAGGGCGGAAGGAAAGGAGGGAGGGAGGGAGGAAAGGAACGGAGGGAGGGAGGGGAGGGGGAAGGAGGGCGGAGGGAGGGAGGAAAGAGGAGGGGAAGAGAGGGAAAGAGAGGGAAGAGGTCATTCTTCCTCTTCCTCGTTTGTTGATGTTTTATATTTTTCTCTTTCTTTTCTCTTTTCCTCTTTCTGTCTGTGTATCTGTCTCTCTGTCTCTCTGTCTCTCTCTCTCTCTCTCTCTCTCTCTCTCTCTCTCTCTCTCTCTCTCTCTCTCTCTCTCTCTCTCTCTCTCTCTCTCTCTCTCTCTCTCTCTCTCTCTCTCTCTCTCTTTCTTTCTCTCTCTGTCTATCTGTTTCTTTCTCTGTCTCTGTCTCTCTCTCTCTCTCTCTGTCTCTCACTCCCTCTCTCTCACTCTCTCTCTCTCTCTCTCTCTCTCTCTCTCTCTCTCTCTCTCTCTCTCTCTCTCTCTCCCCTCCTCCCTCCCCTCCCTCCTCCCTCCTCCTCCCTCCTCCCTCCCTCCCTCCCTCCCTCCCTCTCCCTCCCTCCCTCCTTCTCCTTCTCCATATTTCTTTTACATTTTCCCTTTTCTTTTTTTTTCTTCTTTCTTTTCTCTACATCATTCCAATCGAAACACCAAAGCCTCGACCCTCGCATTGTCTCCCTCTTTCTCTCCGATCTCGAGTCGAGGGCGGCGGTGGCGACGGACAGACCCCGCCCGCTCGCCCGTGAAGGGAGGCAGGAGGGAAGGGGGTCTCCGAACGCCCGCGCCCCGCCTCGCCTCCTTACCCTCCCTCCCTCCCTGACTCTTCCTTCTTCTCTTTCCCTCCCTCCCTCCCTTCCTTCTTCTCCCTTCTTCTCCTCCGTTCCTTCCTTCCTCTCCTCTCTCCCTCCCTCCCTCTCTTTCCCTCCCTCCTCCTTCCTTCTTCTCCCTCTCTTCCTTCTCTCCTCCCTCTCTCCCTCCCTTCCTCCTCCTCTCTCCCTCCCTTCCTTCCTTCCTCTCTTTCCCTCCCTCCCTCCCTTCCTTCTGCTTCCTCCTCCTCTCACTCTCACACTTTTCTGGCACCGTGTAGGTTTTTCGATACATGTTATATATATATATATATATATATATATATATATATATATATATATATATATATATATATATATATATATATATATATATATATATATATATACATGTATGTATATATGTATGTATGTATGTATGTACATATATCTATATGTATATATTTATATGTATATATATATGTATATATATATATTATATATATATATATATATATATATATATATATATATATATATATATATATATATGTATATATATATATGTATATATATGAGTACATACATACATACATACATACAAATATGCATGCCCGCATAGGAGAATCATTTTTTTTTTTCTTTTTCCCGCCCCTTTCTTCTATGTCTATCAATCTATCTGTATGTTGGTCTTTCTGTCTCTGTCTACCTGTCTATATCTATCTATATGTCTATCTGTCTATCATCCTACCTATCTATCTATCTATCTATCTATCAATCTACCTACCTCTTTATCTATCTAATCTCCCCTCTCCTCCCCTCCCTTACCTCTCACCCGCTGAGGACACTCCCTTTTCCCTTCGAGTGCGAGCCAGGGGGGGGGGGAGAAGGGGACAAGGGGAGGAGGGGGAATGTTGGAAGGATGGGAGGAGGGTGTGATGGGAGGGGGGGTAAGAGAGAGGAGAAGGGAAGAGGGAGGAGGGGCAGTGTCTCAGAACAGGCATGTCCGACATATTGAGCATCTTCGTGTTGATGCACCCCTCCTCCTCCTCCCCCTTTTGCCTCTCCCTCCCCCCTCCCTTTCCCTTTCAGCCTCTCCCTCCCCCCTCCTTCCCCATTCAGCCTCTCCCTCCCCCCTCCCTCCCCTCCTCTCTCTCTCTCCTCTCCTCCCCCCACCCACTCACCCACCCACAAACTCCACACACACACCCATGCATGTTGCACGGACAGTTGCAGGGCGGTGTGTGTTCGCGTTCTTGTTGTGCTGTGTTTTTTATGCGCATATTTTGTTGTTGTTGTTTTTTGAATGTGTGAGTGAGATTGGGAGTCAGTTTGGGTAAGGTACATCTTCTACTCTTGTCTCAATGCCTCTCTTTGTCTGCTTCTGTTTCTTTCTGTCTGTCTTTGTCTTTGTCTCTGTCTGTCTGTCTGTCTGTCTGTCTGTCTGTCTGTCTGTCTGTCTGTCTGTCTGTCTGTCTGTCTGTCTGTCTGTCTGTCTGTCTGTCTCTCTCTCTCTCTCTCTCTCTCTCTCTCTCTCTCTCTCTCTCTCTCTCTCTCTCTCTCTCTCTCTCTCTCTCTCTCTCTCTCTCTCTCTCTCACTCTCTCTCTCTCTCTCTCTCTCTCTCCCCTCCCCTCCTTTCAACCTTGTTCTCTCCTCACTCTTTCTCGCCATGTCTCTCTCATTCCCTGCCTTTATTCCCAGTTTCTCCCTATCTCTCAAACTTCTTCCTTTCTCTATCATTTCCCCTTCCTCCTTTCAGTCTATATCTCTCTCCCTCCTTTCCTTCCAACCTTTTTTCTCTCCCTATCCCTCCTTTCATTCATTTCTCTCTCTCTCTCATTCTTCCCTTCCTCTATTTCTCTCTTTCGTTCTCCCTCTCCCTCCTTCCTTCATTTCTTTCTCTCTCTCCCTCCCTTCCTTAATTTCTTTCTCTCTCTCCCTCCCTTCTTTCTGTTTCTCTCTCTCTCCCTCAAACTCCTTCCCTTCATTTCTCTCCCTCTCCCTCTCCCACCTTTCCTTCATTGATCTCCCTCTCCCTCCTTTCCTTCCTTTTTCTCTCTCTCTCTCTCCCTTCCTTCGCATCCCTTTCTTCCTCCATCTAACTCCTTCACTAGACCCTCTTATTTTCTCCTCTCTCCTTCCTCCTTCCTTCATTTCCTTTTCTTTCTCTTCTAATTCCTTCCCTTTATTTTTCTCCCTCTCCCTCCCTTCCTTCATTTCTCTTTCTCTTTCCCTCCCTTCATTTCTCGCTCTCTCTCACCCTCTCCCGCTCTTTCCTCCTTTCTCTCTATCATCATCAGTTATTTTTATTATTTCTCTCTTTGCCTCAAAAAGAATAAAGAATGAATTTTTGACGAGACTAAAATGGTGGACATTTTTATCTTTACTTTGTAATATCAGTTATAAAAATAATAATAACTGATGATGATGATGGTGATAGAGAGAAAGGAAGGAAGAGAGGGAGAGAGAGAGAGAGAGTGAGAAATGAAGGGAGGGAAAGAGAAATAGAAATGAAAGAAGGGAGGGAGAGGGAGAAATATAAAGGGAAGGAATTAGAATCTCAAAGTTACTCCTTAGTTCTTGTTTTCTTTTTTTCCTTTTTTTCCATTTTGAGTGTGTGTGTTTGGCCTCCATTTTTTCTTTTCATTTTCTTTCACTTCTGTGCAAGACATTCCTTTCCAAAGTGTGTCGTATTCTTTCAACAAACTCGGAATGATGAAGCTTAACCCAATTTGTGTCTCTTCTCTTTTTCTTTTCTACTTTTCTTAGACTCTAATCCTTCTAGTTTTCTTTAAATATCAAAGGAGAAAATCTGTCTACCATGTGATAATAAAAAATTACTAGACTTCTTCTTTGACATCTGCAAGTTTTTTTTTTTTAACATTTCCCCCTAAAAAGCCATCCTTTTCAAACAAATAAAACTGAAGAAAAAATTGTTTAAAACTTTCACAAATCTTTACCATTTTCTTTATCTACCAAACTTTAAACTTCTACAAAGATTCCTTTGTCTACCTTATTTAACCTCATTTTTTCAGTGACTTGTCTTATCTGTCTTAAGTCTTGAAGCCCCAATCTTTTATACCTTCTATTATATCATAGAATATATGATATATTACTTTGGTGAGTTTCAGCATTACTATTATCTTGTATATATTATTACTGAACTAATAATTAAACATCTTTTAGCTGTGTTTTAGTTATATCTTCTATATTTTCATAACCATTAATTTTATTGCATTATTATCATAAATTCTCATGTCATTCTGTTACTTTGCTTTGATAAGCCTCATTACTAGTGTAGTGACTTTCAATTCATGACATTTATCTTGTAAGAATGTTGAAAGTAAAAAAAAAAAAAAATGTATATATATTCATAATTTTATAAACCCTTTACTCAGGATTCTCTCTTCAGAGCACGAACATCTTTCATTGCTGTGCATTTGTATTCATACATTTATATGTAAATCTGGATTAGCATCATAATCTTTATTGTTCTTATTTCAGCTTAACAAAGAAAAATAGTGGAATATCAACTCTTAAACCCCTTGTCAATAAAATCATGTGTGTCATTTCCCTGTGATCCATCAAGCCGCACTTTCAGATATGAAGGAAGATATTGCGATATAACCTTATATTATAACAATTAAAAGTTTTCATCTGATTCACGGTCATTAATGTCTGACAATTTTCAAAGATTCTAAAACTTTCTGATAATAAAACACAATATTTCATTGAGATCTTTATTTTTACTTACTATATACAAAACATATATAAAAGTTACTGGAATTATGTACATAATATACACATAAATACACATACAACTGTGGCAAGCTCACTGTGGACGTTACGTGTCTCAGTTTGAACAGTGATGAACTTTTTTTTTTTACGTCTTTGTGACCAAAAAAACAAAAACAAAAAAAAAACTGACACAAAATGACCACTTCAGCTTCCTTGTTCTGAGTTATGCTGAGGCTTCTCTGCATTGCTGCATTCAGACTCTCTGCTCCTTGCATTTGTCTGGAACTTTGGGCCCTTGTATGCATGGATATAGATCATGAAATTTGCAGAATTCCTGAACCAAAATTGTCTTGTGTGTGTGTGTGTGTCTGCATAAAGATGTATATACATATATATATATATATATATATATATATATATATATATATATATATATATATAAATATAAAATATTACATATATATACACTATTAGTATATGAACATGCACACACATGTCTATGTTTACATATACATGTACATGTAAATGCATACACACACAGGTAATGTTTCTGTGACCAGCCATTACTACAGACGCAGGGAAAAGGGTTGAAGTGATCACCGTCTTTTTACAAGGTTACGGGGGTGTATAAACATTGTTAACTGTGGCGAGTGGGATCACCGTCTACCAATGTCATCTACAGAATGAAATCTACTCCTTGCTTCATCTACCGGGTAGACACGAGTGGTAGACGACCTCTTACTCCTTCCTTTCTTTTCACACCAAAAGATCAGGTCACACGTCCGCCCAAACACTCATCTGTACGTGTCTCTTTCTGTTACTAAAAAAATGGAAGTGAGCAATGTAGTATTACCATGTGTGGATGAACTACCTAAAAGGAGAGAAAAAGTCAACAAAACATCATTGTGTGTAAAACCAAGAACATTTTGAACTCCAATGTAGGCTGTGGAGAGAGAGAATGAAGGCATCCCGCTTTCCATGAAAACCCCTTGAAAGAGGGGTTATATATTAAATAATGTTTATATACACACACAAGCTGACCTTCTCAGCTTAAAAAAAAACAAAAAAACATAAGAACAACTTAAGCACTAAATCTCTCTCCATGCATACAGACACACTTGCATATATACACCTCTTGGTAAGCCAAGGATACATGCTACAAAACAATGATGTGGAATATAGAATTTGTAGAGCATATACACAATACAATATCCAAGTCTCTTTTTAACTTATAACTATTTTACATAAAAAATGTTTTAGCATGTGCACAATACAACATAATTCATGCATTATCTAAAATTATTCCATCTCTTGCATACAATTACTTTCAACAAATAATGATAAAACACATACATTCTGATGGTCTTTTGCAACATGTGTGGGACTGCAATCCACTGTAACTTGTCACCTGCAACATAAAAGCCAACACTCACACCTAACACAACACCAAAACATGACCTCAAACATAAGCAGAGAGATTATCAATATTTGATTTTCCTTCCTTCTTATCCTTTTTACATACAAGGAGTGTTGAACATTTTGATTCAGGAGTATTAATCCATTAATTAATAACAAAAGAACATAAAAAGAACTTAGGAGACTTATAGTTACTTAACATATATACATAAAAGCAACACGACTGAGCTATGTGGAGACAAGAAAAAAAAGTCATGTGAATTTGACAGAATATGTTTTGTGAAGACATTGCTTCATCTACATGGTTTACAGAGAGGTCGCAGGTGCCAGTAGGTGGGTACTTTGCAACATACGTACAAGACCTCAGAGGTACTTCTGGCTCTAGGCCTTAGGCTCTCTACTTGCACCACCTGTACACGTGCCCAAGGGGGGCAGAAAAGGACAGGGATGCATTGAGATTGTATGAGTGTGTGTCTATTTCAGTAGTAGGTAAGTGGACTTTTGTGTGTGTGTGAGTGAGAGTTAAGTACACACACACTTAAGAGTGTGTGTGTGTGTGTGTGTGTGTGTGTGTGTGTGTGTGTGTGTGTGTGTGTGTGTGTGTGTGTGTGTGTGTGTGTGTGTGTGTGTGTGTGTTCGTGGGTGCGTGCGTGTGTGTGAACCTGATTGCATGTGTCCGTGTGTCTGCACCAGCGCCACCCGAGCAGACGCACACGTGCAGAGCGCGCCTGCCTGACCGCTGGTTGCCATTTACCCAACCCCCTCCTCGCGAGCTCAAGACGACCTCAAGAGCTGGTGGCTTTCCTCAGATCTCCGTCTCGTGCTCTTAAGAAGGGGGTCATTACGGCGGCGCTGACACCTCTCAAAAAGGAAGTTCATGAACCAAAAGAAGAAGAAGAAGAAATGAAAACAGGACTTCTTCGGGAACCTCTCTCTCTCTCTCTCTTTCTCTCTCTCTCCTCCCCTCGCCTGGAGCACCGTCCTGACTGCTACGACTCGACACTTCCTTCGTCCCCTTCCCCCTCTTGGAAACTGACAACAAGAGTCGAGGAGGAAGAAAGAAAAGAGAGGAAAACTCTTCGCGGAGGAGAAAACTACACACAGTCAATTAACACCTACGCTGTGTTGACCCCAAAGGGCCTATCTGACATCTCAAAGACACGAAGGGGAGGGGGTCATGGGTGGGAGGGTTGGGGGGAGGTCACTAACTACCTTTTGACTTCAATTACTTGAGAGAAAGAGAGCCCATGCACAGGACGGGAATCTCACCCTTATGAGCACCTATCCTTAAGGCTGAGAGTCCCTCCTTGCATTTACAATCTTGGGTGACAATAAAGTGTATATATACATACACATATAAGAGTGTATGTGTGTGTGTGTGTATAAGTGCATGTGTATGTGTATGTATATGTATACATGTATGTATGCATATATGTAAAGGTGTGTGTGTGAGTGTGTGAGTGAGTGATTGAGTGTGTGTGTGTGTGTGTGTGTGTGTGTGTGTGTGTGTGTGTGTGTGTGTGTGTAAGTGTGTGTGTGTGTGTGTGTGTGTGTGTGTGTGTGTGTGTGTGTGTGTGTGTGTGTGTGTGTGTGTGTGTATGTGTGTGTGTATGTGTGTGTGTATGTGTGTGTGTATGTGTGTGTGTATGTGTGTGTTCACGTGTGTGTGTTCACGTGTGTGTGTTCACGTGTGTGCGTGTTCGTGTACATATATATATATATGTATACATATGAACAACACGCATATACATATACAGCACATGTGTGTGTGTGAACCTGCGAGGATGCGTGGCCACCCTCGCCGCGAGCACGAGAGCGCACCTCAAGATGCGCCCTCAACTAAAGAGAAAAAAATTAACATATACAAGTATCCTCGTAAAATAGAGGACGTCCTCTTTCATCTTCTCGTGTGAAGCAGACGAAGGGAAGCGGCCGAGCAGCCCCGGGCCTTCCTTCCGTCTCCGTCTCTCCCGCCTGGCTTTATGCAAAAATATCTCCGTGGCCAGAGCGCCTTTGCGAGCGAGCGCCTTCGCTGCCGCAGACGCAGAGGCGCACACGTCCCTGGATGCCTCGAACCCGAATCGCACACTTATATAAAAATTAACCTGAGCACATTCATGTGACGTGATAGAATTTCCTTAATCTCTTTTAATGTAACAGAATTCTCTGATGTACAATAAATCTAACATTCATCATAATATAGATCTCTGGGTTTCTATTCCTTAAAGTACGAAGCGTGCGACGAGGCCGTCGGGCCGTCTCTTCTCTCGCAGCCGCGGCCCACGCCCTCCTCCTCCTCCTCCCGCTCGCCCTCGCCCTCCTCCCCGGCCGCCCTCCGCGACGCCGCCCTCAGAAGTTGGTCTCCTCGGGCGTGTGCGTCGGCCGGAACTGGCCCGCCTCGTCCGGCAGGAGCCTGGTGACGACGGTGGCGGTGGTGGCGGCGGTGCCAGCGTTGGTGTTGGTGGTGGAGGGCGGCGGCTGGGGCGTGAGGGGCGCCGAGGCTCCCCCTTGGGCGAGGGGATGGTGGGCGTGGGCGGCGTGGTGGGCGTGGCTGGCGTGCTTGGGCCAGGCGGGGGCGGATTGTCACACGTAGCTCTCGGTGCGGCGGCCGAGGCAGCGGTTGTAGCAGTTCTTCCAGACGGCGAGCGTCTTGCCCGACCACACCCAGAAGCCCGACGTGATGCCCACCACCAGCGTGCTCAGGTACTTGACCATGAAGAAGATGAAGTCGGGCTTGGCCAGCGGCGTGTCCCTGTCGACGCCGGGCGGGCAGTTGATGTTGTAGGTGACCCAGGGCTCCTCGCGGGACGCGCACTTCTCGCGCTGCCACGCCACCATCCACTCGTCGTGGCGCGCCTGCTCGTAGAACAGGCAGGCCACCAGCACGGTCGCCGGCACCGTGTACAGCACCGAGAACACGCCGATGCGCACCATGAAGCGCTCCAGCTTGTCCGTCTTGGTGCCGTCGTGCTTCATGATGGTGCGGATGCGGAACAGCGACACGAAGCCCGTGAGCAGGAAGGCCGTGCCCAGCACCAGGTAGAAGAACAGCGGCGCCAGCACGAAGCCCTGCAGCGCCTGCACGTTCCACAGCCCCACGAAGCACACGCCCGTCATCACGTCACCTGCGGAAGGGGAGGGCGTTAGTGGGGCGGGAAGGGTGACGAGGTAGAGAAAAATGTAAATCAATAGTTATAGAAAACATCATCATTAAGAGAAATAATAATATTATTATGAAAAAACACATCAATTCTATCAAAAACCTTAAAACTATTAATATCAAAAGAAAACGCTGTATCAATACTAACAAATACCATTCAAAATATCAATACTATCTAAAACAAAATATCATTAACAATTACTGGAAACATATCAATGAACATTACTTGACAGATATAAACATTACAGCAAATTCCCAGGGAATTCCATATGCAGCATAATGCTTGCCCCGGCAGCAAAAGCATAAAAAACAAAAACAAAAGAAACTCGGAGGCATCGTCCTTTGCGCAACCCCCGCCCCCCCCAAAAAAAAAAAAAAAAAAAAAAAGAGACAAGCTATCCATAACAAGCAAAATGAACAAAGACAACAAAGGGCAGTCCGGGGCAGCGAAGACGAGCAAACAAAGCCACTTCTTGCTTCACGAGACAAGCAAACCCAAGGAAACCGACTCGCCCCCCTCCACTCACTACCCCCCCCCCCCTCCTCTGCCTTGCCTGTCTCTCTCGCTCGTTCTCACTGCTGTCCTCCTCCTCTTCTCTGTCTCTCTGTCTGTCTCAACTCTCTCTCATCTCTTATCTTTCTGACAGTCCCCAACTCTCTCTCTCTCTCTCTCTCTCTCTCTCTCCCAACTTTCTCTCTCTCTCTCTCTCTATCTCTCTCTCTCTCTCTCTCTCTCAATATATATATATATATATATATATATATATATATATATATATATATATATATATATATATGTGTGACAAAAAATGAAGAAAAAAATAACAATAAGCAAATAAGCGAAGCATAAATAACAATAAGCAAAACAAAAACAGATGAACTAACAACCCACAAAGGAAAAAAACAAAACAGTGACAACGCCATCTACCAACCAGGGAGACAAACAAACAAACAAAACAAAAAACGCTAAAGAGAGAGAGAGAGAGAGAGAGAGAGAGAGAAAGAAAGAGAGAAAGAAAGAGAGAGAGAGAGAGAGAGAGAGAGAGAGAGAGAGAGAGAGAGAGAGAGAGAGAGAGAAAGAGAAAGAGAAAGAGAAAGAGAAAGAGCGAGAGACAGACAGACAGACAGACAGACAGAGACAGACAGACAGAGAGACAGAGACAGCCAGACAGACAGACAGACAGAGAGAGATGAAAGGAAAACAAAATATTTGCACAGGCTCCACCGCCGCCAACGCACGCCATCTCCCGTGCCAGATAGCGTCTCAATAGCCGCTATCTGGCACAATCATCCGGGTAATTAAACCTATTTTTAGTCTCAATGTATCCCGCATTTGAGATGGACGATAGATAGATAGATAGATAGATAAATGGAGATAGATAGAGAGAGGGAGTGAAAGTGGTAGGATAAAGAGATTGATACACAAAGGAGGTGAGAGAGAAGGAAATGGAAAGAGAGAGAGAAATGGAGAGAGAGAGAGAGAAATGGAGAGAGAGAGAGAGAAATGGAGAGAGAGAGAGAGAAATGGAGAGAGAGAGAGAGAAATGGAAGAGAGAGAGAAATGGAGAGAGAGAGAGAGAGGGAGAGAGAGAGAGAGAGAGAGAGAGAGAGAGAGAGAGAGAGAGAGAGAGAGAGAGAGAGAGAGAGAGAGAGAGAGAGAGAGAGAGAGAGAGAGAGAGGAAGATGAAGATAATGACGGAGAGAGAGAAGAGAAAAGGAAAAGAACGGGAAAAAATCTATAATAGTAAAACACGATTATAAATGCAAGCGTACTCACCCTCCTACCCTCTCACCCTCCCCCATCCTTGTCCTCATCACCCCCCCCCCCACCCCCACCCCCACCTGAGGATCTGACCCTTCAATTCTATAGATTACGATAAAATGTTCGTACTGTATCAATTCCCACGACTGGAAATGCCTCTTTCGCGTTTACAATATGGAAGTTAACGTTTAATTTCTGTCTGTCTGTCTTCTCTGTCTCTGTCTGTCTGTCTTTCTTTCTCTCATACTCTCTCTCTCTCTCTCTATCACACTCACTCACACACACACACACGCATACATACACACACACGCACACACATACACACACACACACACACACACACACACACACACACACACACACACACACACACACACACAAACACACCCACACACACACACACACACACACACACGCACACACACGCACATGCGAGCATTACAGTCCCGTTGCTCAAAGATCACGACCTCAAGAGCTTCGGCCGACGATGACTTGCGAAAAGAGCGGGGGGGGGGAGTGGGGGGAGTGGGAGAGTGTGTGAGAGAGAGAAAAAAAGGGATAAATATAGATATATAGACAGAGAGAGAGAGAGAGAAAATGGACGAATAGGTAATTAGTAAATAGATAGTGAACAGGGATAGATAGAGATAGATAGACAGAGAGAGAAAGAGAAAATGGACGAATAGGTAATTGGCGAATAGATAGTGAATAGGGATAAATACAGAGAGAGAGAGAAAGGGAAAATGGACGAATAGGTAATTAGTGAATAGATAGTGAACAGGGATAAATACAGATAGATAGACAGAGAGAGAAAGATAAAATGGACAAATGGGTAATTAGTGAATAGACAGACAGATAGATAAATAGATAGATAAACGAAAGATAGGATAGGCAAGATAGACAAAATAAAGAAGTGGGGAAAAAGGAGAAAGAGAGGAAGAGGCAATTAGACAATGGAAGAGGAAGAATGAAGAAAGAGAAAAGCAAAAGGGGGAGATTGATAGACATACCGACAGAAAGATAAAAGAACAGAGAGGAAAAGAGGAAAAATAAAAATATCGAGACAAAGAGAAATGAAGAAACAAGAGAAAAAAAGGAAAAAAAAATATCGAGACAGAGAGAAATGAAGAAACAAGAGAAAAAAAGGGAAAAAATCGAGACAAAGAGAAATGAAGAAAAAAGAACAGAGAGGAAAAATAAAAATATCGAGACAGAGAGAAATGAAGAAACAAGTGAAAAAAAGGAAAAAAATCGAGACAAAGAGAAATGAAGAAAAAAGAACAGAGAGGAAAAATAAAAATATCGAGACAAAGAGAAATGGAGAAACATGAGAAAAAAAGGAAACAAATCGAGACAAAGAGAAATGGAGAAACAAGAGAAAAAAAGCCGAAAAAAATCGAGACAAAGAGAAATGGAGAAACAAGAGAAAAAAAAAGGAAATAAAAATATCGAGACAAAGAGAAATGAAGAAACAAGAGAAAAAAAGGAAAAAAAATATCGAGACAAAGAGAAATGGAGAAACAAGAGAAAAAAAAAGGAAATAAAAATATCGAGACAGAGAGAAATGAAGAAACAAGAGAAAAAAAAGGAAAAAAAATCGAGACAAAGAGAAATGAAGAAACAAGAGAAAAAAAGGAAAAATCGAGACAAAGAGAAATGGAGAAACAAGAGAAAAAAAAAGGAAATAAAAATATCGAGACAAAGAGAAATGAAGAAACAAGAGAAAAAAAAGGAAATAAAAATATCGAGACAAAGAGAAATGAAGAAACAAGAGAAAGAAAAGGAAAAAATCGAGACAAAGAGAAATGAAGAAACAAGAGAAAAAAAGGAAAAATCGAGACAAACAGAAATGGAGAAAGAAGAGAAAAAAAAAAGGAAATAAAAATATCGAGACAAAGAGAAATGAAGAAACAAGAGAAAAAAAGGAAAAAAAATATCGAGACAAAGAGAAATGGAGAAACAAGAGAAAAAAAGGAAATAAAAAATATCGAGACAGAGAGAAATATGAAGAAACAAGAGAAAAAAGGAAAAAAAATCGAGACAAAGAGAAACAAGAAACAAGAGAAGAGAAAAGGAAAAAATCGAGACAAAGAGAAATGAAGAAACAAGAGAAAAAAAGGAAAAATCGAGACAAAGAGAAATGAAGAAACAAGAGAAAAAAAAGGAAAAAAAATATCGAGACAGAGAGAAACGAAAAAACAAGAGAAAAAAAAGGAAAAACAAATATCGAGACAAAGAGAGAAATGAAGAAACAAGAGAGAAAAAAGGGACAGACGGAGCCAGGACCATAAAAAAAACCTAACGAGACGACCGTGGACTCAACCAAGAGAAAATCGCCATTCGGTGATTCACCACCTTTCCCCCTCCCCCCACCCCCCACCCCACCTCTCCCCCTCCCCCCACCCTTCCCCCCCCGCCCCCCCCCCATACACAGAGACACCCTACATCAAGCGTATGAAAGGGACAGCTGCCTCAGAACCCCAGGAGAAGAAGACATATCGCCCCCCTCCCCAGACCCTCGTCCGGTTGCCAGAACAGCTGTTGGGGAGGACGAAGCGAAAAAAAAACGGCAGACATTTTTCAGCCCGGGATCTCCCCCTTCCCCTTTCCCCCTTCCCCTTCCCCCCCTTCCCCTTCCCTCCCCTCCCATCTTCCCCCTTCCCTTCCCCTCCCCCTCCATCTTCCCCCCTTCCTTCCCCTGGAGTTGCCCCCCGACGGAGACACCTGGGGACTCCTCGCCAGGTAAACCCTCCCCTCCCCCCCCATCCCCAACACCCCCATTCCTCATCTACGAGTCATCCGAACACGTTAAGAAGAAATCGGATAAAAAGCACATCCGGGGAACCTTTTATGCGAGTCCTCTCTCGGAGCGCCTCGCAAGACCGAGCCAGCCAGCGCCATCTATACGGACGTCGCTGATACTAATTTGCTCGGAGCCTCTACGAGAGAGCGATCTCCTCTCCTCCTACTTCTCGTCCTCCTCCTCCTCCTCCTGCTTCTCGTCCTCCTCCTCCTCCTCCTGCTTCTCGTCCTCCTCCTCCTCCTCCTACTTCTCGTCCTCCTCCTCCTCCTCCTACTTCTCGTCCTCCTCCTCATTTTCTTCTCCTAGTCCTCTCCTTCCTCGTCCTCCTCTTCCTTTTTTTCTTTTCCTCCTCCTTCTCGCATCCTACGAGCGAGGCTAAATTTCCCGACATCCTGCGTGCATTCAGGTAGTCGTTACTCTCTCTCTCTCTCTCTCTCTCTCTCTCTCTCTCTCTCTCTCTCTCTCTCTCTCTCTCTCTCTCTCTCTCTATCTCTCTCTCTCTGTCTGTCTGTCTGTCTGTCTGTCTCTGTCTGTCTGTCTCTCTCTGTCTGTCTGTCTGTCTGTCTGTCTGTCTGTTCTCTCTCTCTCGATTTTCTAGGAACCTCTACAAAGCCTCTCCTCTCCTTCCACCACCCCCACCTCGCCCTCGTCCTCCTCCTCTTCTTCTTCCACCTACTCCACCTCTCCCCCCCCCCCCTCCCCCCCCCCTACCGAGCGAGGCACAATCCCCCGAGGGCGCGCCGGGGCCTCCCTCCCTCCCCCCTCCCTCCTCCCCCCCTCCTCCCTTCGCCAGAAGTGCTCTCGGCGGAACCACATTCTAGGGGGCTACAGTAGCTGCTCCTGCCGCTACGCCCCGCTCCAGGACGGCCCCCCCCCCCCGGCGCTCGGCCGGGCCCCGCGCTCGGAAAACATGGGCGTGCGTCACGCTGGTCCTCGAGGGGTTGTCGGGCGGCGTCACACAGCTTCCCCGTTAGTGATGGGGGGAAGTGTAATAGCGAAGGCGGGGGTGGTGGCGATAAGGGTGTTACCGATGATGATAAAAAAAAAAAAAAAAAAAAAAAAAAAAAATAAAAGGCCACTCAACATATTCCTGAAGTCGGTGGTTGTGAATATGAAGATGGTAGAAAAAAAAAAAAAACAACAACACAAGGCGCCTATCTACGTAATAGTGCTGGCGGCGCTGATGATGATGATGATGATGACGGTGGTTTTGATGATGATGATGATGATGATGAAAGAGCACCTCCACATCCCCCCCCCCCTGACGTCGCTCTCTCTCCCAAGACGCCCCGAGAAGGAACTGCACAGGACTTCCTTCCTTCGGACTATCGCGACGACGAGGTCCCAGCCGCCGCGAGCGTGAGTCCGCGATCACGAATATCACGCTAACGAATTCCCGCCGACGTGATGAACCGGGACCTGAGCTGGTGAACATTAACCTGTGAACATTAACCTGTGAACATTAACCGGGCTGTGTGTGGCTGCTCGGCCTCTGTTGACGCCGAAGGATACAGGGGGGTGGGGGGGTGGGGGGTGGGGGTGGGGAGGGGGTTGGAGGAAGCCTCTGAAATGCCCGCAGAACCAAGCGCCCCCTCTCTCTCTCTCTTTCGCTCTCTCTTGTTCTTTTTCTCTCCCTCTCCCTCTCTCTCATCCTTTTCTCTCTGTCTCTGTCTCTGTCTCTGTCTGTCTCTCTCTCTCTCTCTACTGCTCCCTCCCTCCCTCTCCCCGCATCCCTCTCCCTCCCCCTCTGCAGTCTCTCCCTCCTAACCCCCTTCTATCCCCCCTTATGTTTCCCCTTCCCTCTCTCTTTCTTTCCTCCAACAGCTAAGTCCACCCTCCAACGAATGCTGACGGCGGACCTCCCTCCCTCTCCCTCCACCTCCCTCCCTCTCCGTCTCCCTCCCTCCCCCTCCGTCTCCCCGCGACTTCCCTCCCTCTCCCTCCACCTCCCTCCCTCTCCGTCTCCCTCCCTCCCTCTCCCTCCACATCCCTCCCTCTCCCTCCACCTCCCTCCGACACCGCGAAAGGCACAGAACGCCGTCACTTTCCCCGCCAGGTGTCACACTCGACAGCACAACACGTGTGTGGTCTTTCGCAATCCCGCCGAGACCACCTGCAACAACGGCAACAACAACCACATCATCAACAACAACAACAACGTCAACCTCGGCAACAACAACCACATCATCGACGACACCTGCAACAACGGCAACAACAACAACGTCATCCTCGGCCAGAACAACCACAACATCAAAAACAACAACAACGTCAACAGCATTTAACATCACCGTCAGCAACAATAACAAAATCAAACAACAACATCAAGAAAAACAATAACAACAACAACGACATAAAAAAAAAAACCTTTCCGAAACCACCCGACATCCACCCACCCACTCGCCTCCGCCCACCCACCCACTCGCGCCCGCCCATCCACCCACCTCTCGCGCCCATCCACCCACTCGCGCCCATCCACCCACCCACTCGCCGCCCACCTATCCACCTCCACTCACGCCCATCCACCCACTCGCGCCCACCCGCCCACCGCGCCCGCCCATCCATCCACCCACTCGCGCCCATCCACCCACTCCACCGCGCCCATCCACCCACCTCTCCGCGCCCACCCACCCACCCACCCGCCCATCCACCCACCCGCCCATCCACCTACCCCGCCCACCCACCCACTCGCGCCCGCCCATCCACCCACCCACCCGCCGCCCGCCCCCCTCCCTGAGCCACCCAGAGGCACGCCCGCAACGGAACCGCGATGGAGAAGCAGAATGGAATAGTTAGCGTGACGAGTGTGCGGCTGAGAGGCACGCCAGGTATGTGCAGCGGGGAGGGAGGGAGAGAGGGGGAGTGGGGGAGAGGGAGGGAGGGAGGGAGAAGGAGAGAGGGGAGAGGAGGGAGGAGTGAGGGAAGGAGGAAGAGAGAGAAGGGGGAGAGAGAGAGGGAGGAGAGGGGGAGAGGAAGTGGAGAGAAGGAGAGAAGGGGGAAGAGGAAGAGGGAAGGAGAAGGAGAGAGGGAGAGGAGTGAGGGAAGGAGGAAGAAAGAGAGAGAGGGGGAGAGTGGTAGGGAGGAAGGGGGTAGAGAGAGAGAGAGAGAGAGAGAGAGAGAGAGAGAGAGAGAGAGAGAGAGAGAGAGAGAGAGAGAGAGAGAGAGAGAGAGAGAGAGAGAGAGAGAGAGGATAGGGAGTTGGAGAGCGAGAGGGGGAGAAGTGAAAGAGGGAGAGGGAGAAGGGGAAGGAGAGAAGGGCGGGGAGGAGAGTGGGGGAAGGAATGTAGGGAATGAGAGGAGAGAGGGAAGAGGAAGCGTACCATATCGCCAACACGCGCACCTTTACCAAGACTCTTTGTCTATCTCGCTCTCTCTCTCTCTCTTTTTCCCCTCTATCTCTTTCTCCTCTTTCCCCTCCCTCTCTCTCTCCCTCTTCCCCCCCTCTCTCCTCTCTCTCTCTCTCTCTCTCTCTCTCTCTCTCTCTCCTCTCTCTCTCTCTCCCTCTTTCCCTCCCTCTCCCTCTCTTTTCCTTTCCCTCCCCCCCTCTCTCTCTCTCTTTCCCTCCCTCTCTCTCTCTCTCTTTTTCCCTCCCTCTCTCTCTCTCTCCCCTATGTATCCTCCCCCACGTCTTTTTCCTCCCTCTCTCGCTCCCTCCTTTTCCCCGCTCTCTTTCTCTCAATCAATCATTCGCTCCTTCTCTCGTCTCCGCGCCCTCGGGCATAAAAATCCGAAACAACACTAATCAAAACCAACTTAAAAAAAAAAAGAAAAAAGAAAAAAGATAAAGATAAAGAAACTTGCCGAAGAAGGGAGGAGGGTGGGGTGGGGGAGGAGGAAAGGTAAGGGGGGAGGAGGAGGTGAGGGAGGAGGAGGAGGAGGAGGAGGAGGAGGAGGAAGAGGTGGAGGAGGAGGAGAAGAAGAAAAAGGAAGTGGAGGAGGAGGAGAAGGAGGAAGTGGAGGTGGAAGTGGTGGTGGTGGTGGAGGAGGAAGAGGAGGGGGAGGGAGGAGAAAGAGAGGAGGGGAGGGAGGGAAAAGAGAAGAAAACAGGATGAGGAGGGAGGGAGGAAAGAGGGAGAGATGGAAGAGAGGAGGAGCAAAACAAGAAGAAAATCACACACACACAAAAAAAGAAAAAACAACAATAACAAAACGACGAAGAACAAGAAACAGGAGAAGAAAGAGGAGCAGGGGCGGAGCAAGAGGAGCAAGAGGAGCAAGAGGCAGCGGCGGCGGGCGTGCGGGCGCGGGGAGATCGTTAAGAGGCCCTAACCGGCCGCATAATTAAACAGACAAGCTGTTTACGGGGGAACAATGGCAGTCGAGGCTCCGCTCCAGATAACTCTATTCCCGACACACGATGCACGAGGGATAGAGGGATGGGGAGGGGTGGGATGGGAGGGATAGAGGGGCGGGGGAGGGGATAAGAGGGATAGGGAGGGATAGGGAGGGGGAGGGGATGGGATGGGATGAGAGGGATAAGGGAGGGGATAAGGGGGGGGATGGGGAGGGGGTGGGATGGGATGGGATGGGATGAGAGGGGAAGGGATGTGATGGGATGAGAGGGATAGGGAGGGGAAGGGATGGGATGGGATGGGATGGGATGGGATGAGAGGGATAGGGAGGGGGATGAGAGGGGAGAGAAGGAGAAGGAGAAGGAGAAGGAGAAGGAGGAAGGAGAAGGAGAAGGAGAAGGAGAAGGAGAGGGAAAGGGAAAGGGAAAGAGAAAGAGAGAGACAGAGAAGGAGAGAGAGAGCAGAGAAAGAGAGAGAGAGCAGAGAAAGAGAGAGAGTAGAGAAAGAGAGAGAGAGAGAGAGAGAGAGAGAAGTGATCTTGGATAGGAGACGAAAAGAGGAGGCGTGGTGAGAGAGCGAGGTTTGGAGACTGAAAGTAGGGGAGGAAGAAGAGGGAGAAGAAGAGAGAAAGAGACAGAAAGAGAGAGAGAAAGAGAGGGGTAGAGGGCGAGGAAGAGGGAGAGGGCTGGCGCTGGTGGCGTGAGGATGAGTCCATATAATTTTATCACAGAATGAAAAGGCTTAAAAAAAACGGGACATGATTCTCTCGCCTCTCGCAACTCTTAAGCTAACCCTTTACTCAGAAGTAAGGAAGGGGGGATGGGGGGAGGAGCGGTAAAGATGGGGAAGCAAGAGAGATAGAGTGAGAAATGAGGATAAAAGGAAGGGGGGAAAGAAAGGGCAAGGAAGGGGGATCGGAGAAGGTACTTAAAAAGAGAGAGAGAGAGAGCAAAGAGAGAGAGAGAGAGAGAGAGAGAGAGAGAGAGAGAGAGAGAGAGAGAGAGAGAGAGAGAGAGAGAGAGAGAGAGAGAGGGGGGGGGAAGAGGGAGGGGCAGCCAGGGTACATGCCGAGTCAGGTGAGAGACAGATGGAGATGGAGAGCGACAGGCAATGAGAAAAATACGAAGGAAGCGCGAGAGAAAGACGAATAAAGAGAGAAAGAGAGAGAGGGTGATGAAAAGGAGACGGACAGACAGACACACCGAGCGAGAGAAACGCCAGATGGAGACGGAGGAACGCAGAAACGAGAGAGAGAACAGTTAACAGGGAGAAAGGGTGTCTCGAGAGGGAGTGAGCGCTGGAATGGGGCCGCCACCCTCCCTCCCTCCCTCCCTCCCTCCTCCGCCCCAGCAGAGCCACATGGCACAGTGACAGCCCTCCCTTGACACCTGCATCGCCCCGTCACGCCCTAAGCACGGTGGCTACGCCTCACGCCCACGGAGAAACGCGGAAAAAGAAAGAGATTTGGGACAGGTGGGCGTGAGAGAGAGAGAGAGAGAGAGAGAGAGAGAGAGAGAGAGAGAGAGAGAGAGAGAGAGAGAGAGAGAGAGAGAGAGAGAGAGAGAGAGAGAGAGAGAGAGATAGAGGAGAGAGATAGAGAGAGATAGAGAGAGAGAGAGAGAGAGAGAGAGAGAGAGAGAGAGAGAGAGAGAGAGAGAGAGAGAGAGAGAGAAAGAGGGAGAAAGAGAGACAGAGAGAGAGAGAGAGAGAGAGAGAGAGAGAGAGAGAGAGAGAGAGAGAGAGAGAGAGAGAGAGAGAGAGAGGGTGGTGATGTGTGTGTGGGTGGGGGGAGAGGGTAGGGGGTATCTACCAGCAACGAAGAGGTTGTTTTGCGGTTTGGTAAGAGGGGAGGGGGGGGTGTGGGGGTATCAATAACAAGAGGAGAAGGGAGGGGCGTAGGGAGAGAGGGGTGGGGGGTGTTAGAGAAGGAGGGAGGGGGTATAGGGAGGGAGAGAAAGCGGGTCATCGTGTGAAGGAAGGGATGGGGAGGGGAGGTGGGAAGGGGGTAGGAGGAGGAGGCGGAGGAAGGAGAGAGAGGGAAAGCAAGGGAAGAAAAGACTTCTAGGGGAGGAAGGGGAAAAGGAAAAGGCCGCACAAGTAGAGAGACAAGATAGAAGGAAGGAGAGGAAGGTGAAACGGGAGGAGGAGGAGGAGGAGGAGTGCAGTCGGAGGGGAAGAGGGGAGAGGGAGGGTAAAGGAGAAGGAGGAGGAGGAGGAGGTGCAAGAGGAGAAGAGGGGAGGGGGAGGGAAAAGGAGAAGGAGGAGGAGGAGGAGGAGGTGCAAGAGGAGAAGAAGGGAGAGAAAAGGGAGGGAGGGTAAAGGGTAGGAGGGAGGAGGAGGAGTGCCGTCAGAGGGGAACAAGGGAAGGGGAGGGTAAGGGAGGAGGAAGAGGAAGAGGAGGAAAAGGAGCGCAGTCGGGGGGGGAGGAGGAGGAGGAGGAGGAGGAGGAGGAGGAGGAGGTTACAGGGTCTACTGGCCGTCCTGGTAATCCTTTAAAAGTCTTGAGAAAGTCCTGCGCCTGCCTCTGACATCGCTTAGGTTTTACTCGCGTTTCTTTCTTTCGGAGAGAATGTGTTCGTCTCCTGCGGGCGGCCCCCTCCTCCTCCCCTCCCACCGCCCCCCCGTTCTTACCCTCCCTTCACCTCCCTTCACTTCCCCTTCCTCTCCCTTCCCTTCTTCTTCTTCTTCTTCTTCTTCTTCTTCTTCTTCTTCTTCCCTCCCCTTTCCCTTCCCTTCCCTTCTTCTTCTTCTTCTTCCCCTCCCTTCACTTCCTTTCTCTCCCTTCCCCCTTCTTCTTCTTCTCTTCTTCCCCTCCCTTCACTACCCTTTCCCTCCTCTACCCTCCCTTTCCCCTTCTTCTTCTTCTTCTTCTTCTTCTTCTTCTTCTTCTTCTTCTTCTTCTTCTTCTTCTTCTTCTTCTTCTTCTTCTTCTTCTTCTTCCTCCTCCTCCTCCTCCTTCTCCTCCTCCTCCTCCCTCTACTCCTCCTCCTCCCTCTCCCCTCCTCCTCCTCCTTCTCCTACTCCCTTGTCCTATTCTTCTTTTTTTCTCTTCCTCTCTTCCCTCCCTCTCTTTCCCGCCCTACATCTTCACCCTCTATTTACTGGTATCATTTCGCTTCACCTTTTACGTTCATTTGCCTCAGGTTTAGAACTGGAAAGAGAGGAGGAAGGGAGAGAGAGAGAGAGAGAGAGAGAGAGAGAGGGAAGGAGGGAGAGGGAGAGGGAGGGAGGGAAGGAGGGAGAGAGGGAGGGAGGGAGGGAGGGAGAGGGAGGGACGAAGGGTTGGAGGGAGGGAGGGAGGAAGGAAGGAAGGAAGGTAGAAAGAGAGGGAGAGAGGGAGAGAGAGAGAGAGAAAAGGGGGAAGAAATAGAGAAAGAGAAAGATAGATAGATAGAGAGAGAGATAGCTCTTACTACCGCGTCTGTCAATCAAAAAAAAAAAAAAAAAGGAAAAAAATATCCGGACCAGATCTGCCTCAGAAATGAACAGCCAAGAACAACAACATAACAAAACAAAATGAATGAAAACACGAACGTACAAACAAACACCCAAGGGGGAAAAAAATCGCTAAAAATGAGGCATGTGAAAAAAGGGAGCATCAATGTTGCATGCAAGATCACGTTCGTGTAAGACCGCATGCACGCACAAGAACGCCCGTGTGTGTCTGGGCTCGCAGGGTCACCTCACGCCCGCAACAGAAGACAAATAGGGAAAGAGAGAGACACAGACACAGACACGCGGGAGTAGAGACACACAGACAGACAAACACAGACACACACACAAACAAACACAAACACACGAACAAACAAACAAACACATGAACAAACAAACACAGACACACAAACACACCAACCAACAAACAAACACAAACACACGAACAAACAAACAAACAAACACATGCACAAACACACAAACAAACAAACACAAACACACGAACAAACAAACAAACACAAACACACATCCCAAACACAAACAAACGAACAACAAAACACAAACACACGAACAAACAAACAAACAACCGTACACACAAACACAAACACACATCCCCTCACCCCCACCCCCCCCACCCCCCCACACGCAGCGTCTTTCACACAATAATCAATAGCGCATTGACGACCAGCGCTTGACAGGCTCTTG
>NC_091582.1:4000951-4005951 GCF_042767895.1 Penaeus vannamei
CATCCCATCCCATCCCTATCCCTCCCATCCCACCCCTCCCTATGCCTCCCTATCCCTCCCCTCCCTATCCCTCTTATCCCCTCCCCCGCCCCTCTATCCCTCGTGCATCGTGTGTCGGGAATAGAGTTATCTGGAGCGGAGCCTCGACTGCCATTGTTCCCCCGTAAACAGCTTGTCTGTTTAATTATGCGGGCCCGGGGTGCCCCTTTAAATGATCTCCCCGCGCCCGCTCGCCCGCCGCCGCCGCCGCTGCCTCTTGCTCCTCTTGCTCCGCCCCTGCTCCTCTTTCTTCTCCTGTTTCTTGTTCTTCGTCTTTTTGTTATTGTTTTTTTCTTTTTTTGTGTGTGTGTGATTTTCTCCCTTCCCCCTTTCTTGTTTTGCTTTTTCCCCCCCCTCCTCTCTTTTCCCCATCCCTCCCTCTTCCCTCCTCATCCGTTTTCTTCTTTTTTCCTCCCCTTTCCCTTTTTCCCTTCCTCCCCCTTTTCTCCCCTCCTCCTTCCTCCTCCTCCTCCCTCACCTCCTCCTCCCCCACCTCCCTCCCCCCCAATTCCCACCCTCCTCCCTACTTCGGCAAGTTTCTTTATCTTTATCTTTTTTCTTTTTTCTTTTTTTTTTAAGTTGGTTTTGATTAGTGTTGTTTCGGATTTTTATGCCCGAGGGCGCGGAGACGAGAGAAGGAGCGAATGATTGATTGAGAGAAAGAGAGCGGGGAAAAGGAGGGAGCGAGAGAGGGAGGAAAAAAGACGGGGGGGGGGGGGGAGGATACATAGGAGAGAGAGAGAGAGAGAGGGAGTGGAGGGAAAAAGAGAGAGAGAGAGGGAGGGAAAGAGAGAGAGAGAGAGAGGGAGGGAGAGAGAGAGAGAGAGAGAGGGAGGGAAAGAGAGAGAGAGAGAGAGGGAGGGAAAGAGAGAGAGAGAGAGAGGGAGGGAAAGAGAGAGAGAGAGAGAGGGAGGGAAAGAGAGAGAGAGAGAGGGAGGGAAAGGGAGAGAGAGAGAAGGAGAGAGAGAGTGAGAGAGGGGGGGGGGGAGAGAGAGAGAAAGAGTCTTGCAAGGTGCTGCAAGGCGATATGGTACGCTCTCTCACTCTCTCCCTCTCTATTCCCCCCTTCCTCCCTCCCCTTTCCTCCTTTTCCCCCTCTCCCTCTCCCTCTTCCCTTTCCCTCCCTCTCGCTCTCCAACTCCCTATCCCTCTCTCTCTCTCTCTCTCTCTCTCTCTCTCTCTCTCTCTCTCTCTCTCTCTCTCTCTCTCTCTCTCTCTCTCTCTCTCCCTTTTCCCTCTCCCTCTCTCTTCTCCTTCTCCTCTCTCCCTCTCCCTCCCTCCCTCCTCTCCCTCTCTCCTCCCTCTCTCTCTCCCTCCCTCCCTCCTCTCCCCCTTCTCTCTCCTCCCTCTCTCTCTCCTTCTCCCTCTCTCCCTCTCCCTCCCTCCTCCTTCTCCCCTCTCTTCCTTCTCCCTCACTCCTCACTCCTTTTCCCTCCTTCTCCCTCTCCCCCTCCCCCACTCCCTCTCTCCTCTCTCCTTCTCCCTCTCCCTCCCTCCCCGCTGCACATACCTGGCGTGCCTCTCAGCCGCACACTCGTCTCCCAAACTATTCCATTCTGCTTCTCCATCCGCGGTTTTCCGTTGCGGGCGTGCCCTCTGGTGGCTCAGGGGAGGGGGTGGGCGGCGGGTGGTGGGTGGTGGGCGTTGGCGGGTGGATGGGCGGGGGTGGGGATGGGCGGGCGGGCGCGAGTGGGTGGTGTGCGGGCGCGAAGGTGGGTGGGCGGGTGGATGGATGGGTGGGCGCGAGTGGGTGGGTGGATGGGTGGATGGGCGCGAGTGGGTGGGTGGATGGGTGCGAGTGGATGGATGGGTGGGCGCGGTGGGCGGATGGATGGGCGCGAGGGATGGGTGGATGTCGGGTGGTTTCGGAAAGTTGTGATTTTTATGTCGTTGTTGTTGTTATTGGGGGGTTTTTCTTGATGTTGTTTGATTTTGTAATTGTTGTTGACGGTGATGTTGAATGTTGCTGTTGACGTTGTTGTTGTTTTTGATGTTGTGGTTGTTCTGGCCGAGGATGACGTTGTTGTTGTTGCCGTTGTTGCAAAGTGGTCGTCGATGATGTGGATGTTGTTGCCGTGAAAGACGTTGTTGTTGTTGTCGATGACGTGGTTGTTGTTGCTGTTGTTGCAGGTGGTCGTCGATGATGTGGTTGTTGTTGCCGAGGTTGACGTTGTTGTTGTTGTCGGTGATGTGGTTGTTGTTGCCGTTGTTGCAGGTGGTCTCGGCGGGATTGCGAAAGACCACACACACACGTGTTGTGCTGTCGAGTGTGACACCTGGCGGGGAAAGTGACGGCGTTCTGTGCCTCTCGCGGTGTCGGAGGGAGGGAGGTGGAGGGAGAGGGAGGGAAGTCGCGAGGAGACGGAGAGGGAGGGAGGTGGAGGGAGAGGGAGGGAGGTGGAGGGAGAGGGAGGGAGGGAGGTGGAGGGAGAGGGAGGGAGGGAGGTGGAGGGAGAGGGAGGGAAGTCGCGGGGGAGACGGAGAGGGAGGGGAGAGGGAGGGAGGGCCTTCGTCAGCATTCGTTGGAGGGAGGACTTAGCTGTTGGAGGAAGGAGAGAGAGGGAGGGGGAAACATAAGAGGGATAGAAGGGGTTAGGAGGGAGAGAGTGCAGAGGGGGAGGGAGTTGGAGGGAGAGGGAGGGAAGGAGCCGGAGAGTGAAAGAGAGAGAGAGAGAGAGAGAGAGAGAGAGACAGACAGACAGACAGACAGACAGACAGACAGACAGACAGACATAGAGCGGAAGAGAAAAGGACCAGAGAGAGGGAGAGAAAAAGAACAAGAGAGAGCGAAAGAGAGAGAGAGAGAGGGCGCTTGGTTCTGCGGGCATTTCAGAGGCTTCCTCCAACCCCCCTCCCCACCCACCCCACCCCACCCCACCACACCCCTCCCCCACCCCCTTGTATCCTTCGGCGTCAACAGAGGCCGAGCAGCCACACACAGCCCGGTTAATGTTCACAGGTTAATGTTCACAGGTTAATGTTCACAGGTTAATGTTCACAGGTTAATGTTCACAGGTTAATGTTCACCAGCTCAGGTCCCGGTTCATCACGTCGGCGAGAATTCGTTAGCGTGATATTCGTGATCGAGGACTCACGCTCGCGGCGGCTGGGACCTCGTCGTCGCGATAGTCCGAAGGAAGGAAGTCCTGTGCCGTTCCTTCTCGGGGCGTCTTGGGAGAGAGAGCGACGTAAGGGAGGGGGGGGGGGATGTGGAGGTGCTCTTTCATCATCATCATCATCATCATCAAAACCACCACCGTCATCATCATCATCATCAGCGCCGCCAGCACTATTACGTAGAATGGCGCCTTGTGTTATTGTTTTTTTTTCTACCATCTTCATATTCACAACCACCGCCTTCAGGAATATGTTGAATGGCCCTTTACTTGTGTGTTTTTTTTTGTTTTTGTTTTTTTATCATCGGTAACACCCTTATCGCCACCACCCCCGCCTTCACTATTACACTTCCACCCCCCCATCATCACTAACGGGGAAGCTGTGTGACGCCGCCCGTCAACCCCTCGAGGACCAGCACGACGCACGCCCATGTTTTCCGAGCGCGGGGCCCGGCCGGGCGCCGGGGGGGGGGGGGGGGGGGGAGCGTCCTGGAGCGGGGCGTAGCGGCAGGAGCAGCTACTGTAGCCCCCTAGAATGTGGTTCCGCCGAGAGCACTTCTGGCGAGGAAGGGGGAGGGGAGGGGGGAGGGGGAGGGAGGCCCCGGCGCGCCCTCGGGGGATTCTGCCTCGCTCGGTGGGGGGGGGGGAGAGGTGGAGGAGGTGGAAGAAGGAGAGGTAGAAGAAGAAGGCGAGGTGGGGGTGGTGGAAGGATAGGAGGGGAGGCTTTGTAGAGGTTCCTAGAAAATCGAGAGAGTGAGACAGACAGACAGACAGACAGACAGACAGACAGACAGACAGACAGACAGACAGACAGACAGACAGACAGACAGAGAGAGAGAGAGAGAGAGAGAGAGAGAGAGAGAGAGAGAGAGAGAGAGAGAGAGAGAGAGAGAGAGAGAGAGAGAGAGAGAGAGAGAGAGAGAGTGAGAGTAACGACTACCTGAATGCACGCAGGATGTCGGGAAATTTAGCCTCGCTCGTAGGATGCGAGAAGGAGGAGGAAAAGATAAAAAAGGAAGAGGAGGACGAAGAAGGAGAAGACTAGGAGAAGAAAATGAGGAGGAGGAGGAGGAGGACGAGAAGTAGGAGGAGGAGGACGAGAAGTAGGAGGAGGAGGAGGACGAGAAGTAGGAGGAGGAGGAGGAGGACGAGAAGTAGTAGGAGGAGGAGGAGGAGGACGAGAAGTAGGACGAGGAAGGAGAGGACTAGGAGAAGAAAAGGAGGAGGAGGAGGAGGACGAGAAGTAGGAGGAGAGGAGATCGCTTTCTCGTAGAGGCTCCGAGCAAATTAGTATCAGCGACGTCCGTATAGGTGGCGCTGGCTGGGTCGGTCTTGCGAGGCGCTCCGAGAGAGAGGACTTTGCATAAAAGTTTCGCCGGATCTGCTTTTTATCCGTTTTCTTCTTAACGTGTTGGGAGGATTGGTAGTGGAGGAATGGGGGTGTGGGGGCTGGGGGGGGAGGGGAGGGTTTACCTGGCGAGGAGTCCCCAGGTGTCTCCGTCGGGGGCAAGTCCGGGGGAAGATGGGAGTGGGGGAGAAGGGAAGGGGAAGAGGGGAGGGGGAAGGGGAAGGGGGAAGATGGAAGGGGGAAGGGGGGAAAAAGGGGGGAGTTCCTGGGCTGAAGGTCAATGTCTGCCGTTTTTTTTTTTTTTTTTTTTTTTTTTCGCTTCGTCCTCCCCCCAACAGCTTGTTCTGCAACCTGACGAGGGTCGGGGGTGGGGGGGGGCGATATGTCTTCTTCTTCTTCTGGGGTTCTGAGGCAGCTGTCCCTTTTTCTCATACGCTTGATGTAGGGTGCGTTCCTCTGTGTATGGGGTGGGGGTGGGGGGTGGGGTGGAAGGGTTG
>NC_091582.1:4010951-4015951 GCF_042767895.1 Penaeus vannamei
AGTGTGCGATTCGGGTTCGAGGCATCCAGGGACGTGTGCGCCTCTGCGTCTGCGGCAGCGAGGGCGCTCGCTCGCAAAGGCGCTCTGGCCACGGAGATATTTTTGCATAAAGCCAGGCGGGAGAGACGGAGACGGAAGGAAGGCCCGGGGCTGCTCGGCCGCTTCCCTTTCGTCTGCTTCACACGAGAAGATGAAAGAGGACGTCCTCTATTTTACGAGGATACTTGTATATGTTAATTTTTTTCTCTTTAGTTGAGGGCGCATCTTGAGGTGCGCTCTCGTGCTCGCGGCGAGGGTGGCCACGCATCCTCGCAGGTTCACACACACACATGTGCTGTATATGTATATGCGTGTTGTTCATATGTATACATATATATATGTACACGAACACGCACACACGTGAACACACACACGTGAACACACACACACACACACACACACACACACACACACACACACACACACACACACACACACACACACACACACACACACACACACACACACACACACACACACACCTTTACATATATGCATACATACATGTATACATATACATACACATACACATACACATGCACTTATACAGACACACACACACACATACACTCTTATATGTGTATGTATATATACACTTTATTGTCACCCAAGATTGTAAATGCAAGGAGGGACTCTCAGCCTTAAGGATAGGTGCTCATAAGGGTGAGATTCCCGTCCTGTGCATGGGCTCTCTTTCTCTCAAGTAATTGAAGTCAAAAGGTAGTTAGTGACCTCCCCCCAACCCTCCCACCCATGACCCCCTCCCCTTCGTGTCTTTGAGATGTCAGATAGGCCCTTTGGGGTCAACACAGCGTAGGTGTTAATTGACTGTGTGTAGTTTTCTCCTCCGCGAAGAGTTTTCCTCTCTTTTCTTTCTTCCTCCTCGACTCTTGTTGTCAGTTTCCAAGAGGGGGAAGGGGACGAAGGAAGTGTCGAGTCGTAGCAGTCAGGACGGTGCTCCAGGCGAGGGGAGGAGAGAGAGAGAGAGAGAGAGAGGTTCCCGAAGAAGTCCTGTTTTCATTTCTTCTTCTTCTTTTGGTTCATGAACTTCCTTTTTGAGAGGTGTCAGCGCCGCCGTAATGACCCCCTTCTTAAGAGCACGAGACGGAGATCTGAGGAAAGCCACCAGCTCTTGAGGTCGTCTTGAGCTCGCGAGGAGGGGGGTTGGGTGGCGAGGGGTCCAGGCGGAGGGCGCGCTCTTGCAGTCGTCTGTCGGGTGGCGCTGGTGCAGACACACGGACACATGCAATCAGGTTCACACACACGCACGCACCCACGAACACACACACACACACACACACACACACACACACACACACACACACACACACACACACACACACACACACACACACACACACACACACACACACACACACACACACACACACACACACACTCTTAAGTGTATGTGTACTTACTTAACTCTCACTCACACACACACAAAAGTCCATTTACCTACTACAGAAATAGACACACACTCATACAATCTCAATGCATCCCTGTCCTTTTCTGCCCCCCTTGGTCACGTGTACAGACAGTGCAAGTAGAGAGCCAAGGCCTAGAGCTAGAAGTACCTCTAGACCTTGTACGTAACAAGGCAAAGTACCCACCCACTGGCACCTGCGACCTCTCTGTAAACCATGTAGATGAAGCAATGTCTTCACAAAACATATTCTGTCAAATTCACATGACTTTTTTTTCTTGTCTCCACATAGCTCAGTCGTGTTGCTTTTATGTATATATGTTAAGTAACTATAAGTCTCCTAAGTTCTTTTTTTATGTTCTTTTGTTATTAATTAATGGATTAATACTCCTGAATCAAAATGTTCAACCTCCTTGTATGTAAAAAGGATAAAGAAGGAAAAAAAATCAAATATTGATAATCTCTCTGCTTATGTTTGAGGTCATGTTTTGGTGTTGTGTTAGTGTGAGTGTTAGCTTTTATGTTGCAGGTGACAAGTTACAGTGGATTGCAGTCCACACATGTTGCAAAAGACCATCAGAATGTATGTGTTTTATCATTATTTGTTGATAATTGTATGCAAGAGATGAATAATTTTGATAATCATGATTGTTGTATTGTGCACATGCTAAAACATTTTTTATGTAAAATAGTTATAAGTTAAAGAGACTTGGATATTGTATTGTGTATATGCTCTACAAATTCTATATTCCACATCGTTGTTTTGTAGCATGTATCCTTGTTACCAAGAGGTGTATATATGCAAGTGTGTGTCTGTATGCATGGAGAGAGATTTAGTGCTTAAGTTGTTCTTATGTTTTTTGTTTTTTGTTTTAAGCTGAGAAGGTCAGCTTGTGTGTGTATATAAACATTATTTAATATATAACCCTTCTTTCAAGGGGTTTTCATGGAAGCGGATGCCTTCATTCTCTTCTATCCACAGCCTACATTGGAGTTCAAAAATGTTCTTGGTTTTACACACAATGATGTTTTGTTGACTTTTTTCTCTCCTTTTTAGGTAGTTCATCCACATGGTAATACTACATTGCCACTTCCATTTTTTTAGTAACAGAAAGAGACACGTACAGATGAGTGTTTGGCGGACGTGTGACCTGATCTTTTGGTGTGTGAAAAGAAAGGAAGGAGTAGAGGTCGTCTACCACTCGTGTCTACCCGGTAGATGAAGCAGGAGTAGATTTCATTCTGTAGATGACATTGGTAGACGGTGATCCCACTCGCCACAGTTAACAATGTTTATACACCGTAACCTTGTAAAGACGGTGATCACTTCAACCTTCCCTGCGTCTGGTAATGGTCACAGAAACATT
Organism: Penaeus vannamei; assembly: GCF_042767895.1. NCBI lineage: Eukaryota > Metazoa > Arthropoda > Malacostraca > Decapoda > Penaeidae > Penaeus > Penaeus vannamei. Next base: position 4,013,784 of record NC_091582.1, read on the forward strand.
ACCTGTGTGTGTATGCATTTACATGTACATGTATATGTAAACATAGACATGTGTGTGCATGTTCATATACTAATAGTGTATATATATGTAATATTTTATTTATATATATATATATATATATATATATATATATATATATATATATATATATATTTGTTTTCATAAAAAAATATATATATATATATATATATATATATATATATATATATATATATATATATATATATATATATATATTTGCTTATAAATATATATATAAATATATATGCATATATATATATAAATATATATGCATATATATATATTATATATATATATATATATATATATATATATATATATATATATATATATATATATGCATATATATGCATATATATATATATATATATATATATATATATATATATATATATATATATATATATATAAATATATATATATATATATATATATATATATATATATATATATATATATATATATATATATATATATATATATATGTATATACATCTTTATGCAGACACACACACACACACAAGACAATTTTGGTTCAGGAATTCTGCAAATTTCATGATCTATATCCATGCATACAAGTTGCCAAAGTCTGAACAAATGCAAGGAGCAGAGAGTCTGAATGCAGCAATGCAGAGAAGCCTCAGCATAACTCAGAACAAGGAAGCTGAAGTGGTCATTTTGTGTCAGTTTTTTTTTTTGTTTTTGTTTTTTTGGTCACAAAGACGTAAAAAAAAAGTTCATCACTGTTCAAACTGAGACACGTAACGTCCACAGTGAGCTTGCCACAGTTGTATGTGTATTTATGTGTATATTATGTACATAATTCCAGTAACTTTTATATATGTTTTGTATATAGTAAGTAAAAATAAAGATCTCAATGAAATATTGTGTTTTATTATCAGAAAGTTTTAGAATCCTTGAAAATTGTCAGACATTAATGACCTTGAATCAGATGAACTTAACTTTTAATTGATATAATATAAGGTTATATCACAATATCTTCATATCTGAAAGTGCGGCTTGATGGATCACAGGGAAATGACACACGTGATTTTATTGACAAGGGGTTGATATTCCACTATTTTTCTTTGTTAAGCTGAAATAAGAACAATAAAAGATTATGATGCTAATCCAGATTTACATATAAATGTATGAATACAAATGCACAGCAATGAAAGATGTTCGTGCTCTGAAGAGAGAATCCTGAGTAAAGGGTTTATAAAATTATGAATATATATACATTTTTTTTTTTTTTTTTTTACTTTCAACATTCTTACAAGATAAATGTCATGAATTGAAAGTCACTACACTAGTAATGAGGCTTATCAAAGCAAAGTAACAGAATGACATGAGGATTTATGATAATAATGCAATAAAATTAATGGTTATGAAAATATAGAAGATATAACTAAAACACAGCTAAAAGATAATTGATTATTAGTTCAATAATAATATAAACAAGATAATAGTAATGCTGAAACTCACCAAAGTAATATATCATATATTCTATGACATAATAGAAGGTATAAAAGATTGGGGCTTCAAGACTTAAGACAGATAAGACAAGTCACTGAAAAAATGAGGTTAAATAAGGTAGACAAAGGAATCTTTGTAGAAGTTTAAAGTTTGGTAGATAAAGAAAATGGTAAGGATTTGTGAAAGTTTTAAACAATTTTTTCTTCAGTTTTATTTGTTTGAAAAGGATGGCTTTTTAGGGGGAAATGTTAAAAAAAAAACTTGCAGATGTCAAAGAAGAAGTCTAGTAATTTTCTATTATCATATGGTAGACAGATTTTCTCCTTTGATATTTAAAGAAAACTAGAAGGATTAGAGTCTAAGAAAAGTAGAAAAGAAAAAGAGAAGAGACACAAATTGGGTTAAGCTTCATCATTCCGAGTTTGTTGAAAGAATACGACACACTTTGGAAAGGAATGTCTTGCACAGAAGTGAAAGAAAATGAAAAGAAAAAATGGAGGCCAAACACACACACTCAAAATGGAAAAAAAGGATAAAAAAGAAACAAGAACTAAGGAGCAACTTTGAGATTCTAATTCCTTCCCTTTATATTTCTCCCTCTCCCTCCCTTCTTTCATTTCTCTCTCTTTCTCTCCCTCCATTCCTCACTCTGACTCTCTCTCTCTCTCTCT
>NC_091582.1:4020951-4023451 GCF_042767895.1 Penaeus vannamei
AGATGCCAGGAGGATGTCGAGGGGGAGGTGGAATGCGGGGGGAGGATGGAGGGAGAAGGAGGGGGCGGGGAGGATGGAGGGAGAGGAGGGGGGAGGATGGAGGGAGAAGGAGGGGGCGGGAGGAGCGAAATTCCCCCAATCGAAATGCCTGGAGGTGATCGGAGGAGGCCTGGTCCGGACTCCCTGATGCCCCCTTCCGAGGTGCCAGGAGGATGTCGAGGGGGAGGTGGAATGTGGGGGAGGATGGAGGGAGAAGGAGGTGATCGGAGGAGGCCTGGTCCGGACTCCCTGATGCCCCCTTCCGAGATGCCAGGAGGATGTCGAGGGGGAGGTGGAATGTGGGGGAGGATGGAGGGAGAAGGAGGGGGCGGGAGGAGGCCTGGTCCGGACTCCCTGATGCCCCCTTCCGAGATGCCAGGAGGATGTCGAGGGGGAAGTGGAATGTGGGGGAGGATGGAGCGAAATTCCCCCAATCGAAATGCCTGGAGGTGATCGGAGGAGGCCTGGTCCGGACTCCCTGATGCCCCCTTCCGAGATGCCAGGAGGATGTCGAGGGGGAGGTGGAATGTGGGGGAGGATGGAGGGAGAAGGAGGGGGCGGGAGGATGGAGGGAGAAGGAGGGGGCGGGAGGAGCGGGGAGGAGGGAGGGAGAAGGAGACAATCGAAATGCCTGGAGGTGATCGGAGGAGGCCTGGTCCGGACTCCCTGATGCCCCCTTCCGAGATGCCAGGAGGATGTCGAGGGGGAGGTGGAATGTGGGGGAGGATGGAGGGAGAAGGAGGGGGCGGGAGGAGGCCTGGTCCGGACTCCCTGATGCCCCCTTCCGAGATGCCAGGAGGATGTCGAGGGGGAGGTGGAATGTGGGGGAGGATGGAGGGAGAAGGAGGGGGCGGGAGGAGGCCTGGTCCGGACTCCCTGATGCCCCCTTCCGAGATGCCAGGAGGATGTCGAGGGGGAAGTGGAATGTGGGGGAGGATGGAGGGAGAAGGAGGGGGCGGGAGGAGGCCTGGTCCGGACTCCCTGATGCCCCCTTCCGAGATGCCAGGAGGATGTCGAGGGGAAGTGGAATGTGGGGGAGGATGGAGGGAGAAGGAGGGGGCGGGAGGAGGCCTGGTCCGGACTCCTTGATGCCCCCTTACGAGGTGCCAGGAGGATGTGGAGGGGGAGGTGGAATGTGGGGGAGGATGGAGGGAGAAGGAGGTGATCGGAGGAGGCCTGGTCCGGACTCCCTGATGCCCCCTTCCGAGGTGCCAGGAGGATGTCGAGGGGGAGGTGGAATGTGGGGGAGGATGGAGGGAGAAGGAGGGGGCGGGAGGAGGCCTGGTCCGGACTCCCTGATGCCCCCTTCCGAGATGCCAGGAGGATGTCGAGGGGGAGGTGGAATGTGGGGGAGGATGGAGGGAGAAGGAGGGGGCGGGAGGAGGCCTGGTCCGGACTCCCTGATGCCCCCTTCCGAGGTGCCAGGAGGATGTCGAGGGGGAGGTGGAATGTGGGGGAGGATGGAGGGAGAAGGAGGTGATCGGAGGAGGCCTGGTCCGGACTCCCTGATGCCCCCTTCCGAGGTGCCAGGAGGATGTCGAGGGGGAGGTGGAATGTGGGGGAGGATGGAGGGAGAAGGAGGGGGCGGGAGGAGGCCTGGTCCGGACTCCCTGATGCCCCCTTCCGAGATGCCAGGAGGATGTCGAGGGGGAGGTGGAATGTGGGGGAGGATGGAGGGAGAAGGAGGGGGCGGGAGGAGGCCTGGTCCGGAGTCCCTGATGCCCCCTTCCGAGATGCCAGGAGGATGTGGAGGGGGAGGGGGAATGTGGGGGAGGAGGGAGGGAGAAGGAGGGGGCGGGAGGAGGCCTGGTCCGGACTCCCTGATGCCCCCTTCCGAGATGCCAGGAGGATGTCGAGGGGGAGGTGGAATGTGGGGGAGGATGGAGGGAGAAGGAGGGGGCGGGGGGAGGCCTGGTCCGGACTCCCTGAGGCCCCCTTCCGAGATGCCAGGAGGATGTCGAGGGGGAGGTGGAATGGGGGGGAGGATGGAGGGAGAAGGAGGGGGCGGGAGGAGGCCTGGTCGGGACCCCCTGATGCCCCCTGCCGAGATGCCAGGAGGATGTCGAGGGGGAGGTGGAATGTGGGGGAGGATGGAGGGAGAAGGAGGGGGCGGGAGGAGGCCTGGTCCGGACTCCCTGATGCCCCCTTCCGAGATGCCAGGAGGATGTCGAGGGGGAGGTGGAATGTGGGGGAGGATGGAGGGAGAAGGAGGGGGCGGGAGGAGGCCTGGTCCGGACTCCCTGATGCCCCCTTCCGAGATGCCAGGAGGATGTCGAGGGGGAGGTGGAATGTGGGGGAGGATGGAGGGAGAAGGAAGAGAGAGGAGGAGGCCTGGTCCGGACTCCCTGATGCCCCCTTCCGAGATGCCAGGAGGATGTCGAGGGGGAGGTGGAATGTGGGGGAGGATGGAGGGAGAAGGAAGAGAGAGGAGGAGGCCTGGTCCGGACTCCCTGATGCCCCC
>NC_091582.1:4028451-4030951 GCF_042767895.1 Penaeus vannamei
GTGTGTGTGTGTGTGTGTGTGTGTGTGTGTGTGTGTGTGTGTGTGTGTATATATATATGCATGTATATATATATATATATATATATATATATATATATATATATGTATATATTTATGTATATATATATATGTATATATGTATAAATGTTCGTGTATGTGCGCGCGCGCGCGCGCGCGCGCGCGCGCGCGTGTGCGTGTGAGAGTGTGTGAGTGAGTGTGTGTGTGCGTGTGTGTGTGTGTGTGTGTGTGTGCGTGTGTGTGTGTGTGTGCGTGTGTGTGTGTGTGTGTGTGTGTGTGTGTGTGTGTGTGTGTGTGTGTGTGTGTGTGTGTGTGTGTGTGTGTGTGTGTGTGTGTGTGTGTGTGTGTGTGTGTGTGTGTGCAAGTGTGAGTGCACGACCACGTGCGCAGACATAAAGAGAAAAATTATGATATTGCTATTTCAAACTACTTTAGTATACAAGTGTAAATATGCACAGTACTATTGTGCGTTTTCCATTTACTACTGAAAGGAGAGGGTACACGTACAACACTAAGAACTCGAAGGGGTACAAGGAGAGGAAAAAGTTGAGAAAATTACAGTATTGAGTGTACGTGTGACTGTGCGTGCATACTATTCGTAGCAAACATACATATCGTAAGTAAGTCTACAAATGTGAAACAAAGCTCGGAGACCCAGATCCCAATTCTGCCGTTAAAAGATACACAATCAATTCGATTTCGTCTCTTTATCGCATGAAAAAAGACCGCAGATACGTTATCTCTCTCGCAACGCTGACATCAAACGGGAGCTGGCAAGAGGGATGCATTATCTAAAGTGGTTTTGTCTTTCTGTTCAAACCGACGTGGCTTTCCTCTGATGACCTTTTCGCGCCGCAAAGTCATCGAGAGAAGAGCAACAAGAGATGGAATCCACTTAACTTGATGTGGTGAGTTTACGTAAGCTCTTGGAACGAAGATGGAGATAGAGAATGCACGATAAAAAGGGAGGGATAGTGTGTATAAAAATGGCGGTGCAGATAGGTGAACTCTGTGTACTTAAAGGGGCGATAAGAAAGCCATTGAGGTGTGTCTTATCAAAAGCATCTGGATTTCCCTTATCTCTTGTTTGTCTTATCTTGACGCATTAATATTTTTCTTCTTCTTTATCGTCAAACGTCACTTTCTTCTTGCTTTTTATGATTATTGCTTTTATGTGTGCTGTCGTGATATAATGAGTGAGATGTCAAAGATAGCGATTATTATGAAAAATTAATTCCAATTTACTAATGCTTATGAAGGACGACAATGATAAGATAACAGGCATTGCATTAGAGACTATGCGATTGTGATTATAGCAATAATGACTGCAGAGACGTAAACAAATTGTGGCAAAAAAACAACAAAAAAAACGCATTACTTCAGAAATAACAATGACAAATGAAAACAAGAATAACAAGATTGGAGGAACCTACAATTAGAGTTGAATTCACAGAATTAATCATCCAAATCAATTCGTACAGTGATAGTACAACCAGACTGGAAATTGTAATGTACAAGATGAGACCGCCATCTCTTGGGAATAAATGTCAACAAGTTTAGCGTCACGGGTCTGTCGGCTCAAGTGTCCTTTGGAGAGATAACGTCTAAAATTTTCTTTATTTTGTATTTTTTTTTTTCTAATTGTCATCATTCTTATTTCCTTTATCTATATTAATTATCATTTTCTTTTCTTTTTTACTTTACAGCTGCGGCAGAGAAACTATCCACGAACAGCATCTAATTTAAAGAAGCAAGGAGAGTACAAGGCTGACTGCTTTTCCGTACCAGCTTTTCTGCCGTTCTCTAAACTTTGGATGATAAAGAAAACGGATATGAGTAATGATATGGAACCATACACTATCATAAATGGATGAATAGTTTATAACAGGAACAGTGCGTAGGATCAGATAGTAATGATTATAGGATTTCCTGCGTTACTTTTTTCGTTCATTGCAATGCATAAAACAATATACAATAGATACGTTATTATGCTAATAATGTAACAACATGAAATGCACCCGTACCTCTTTAAAAACAATGTATTAGATGTATAACTTTACAAAATGGAACAGTGAACCTGTAAACTTAATTTAACTAAAAAGTATACGACTATTCATAGTGAGTGTGTTGCAGGGCTGAAGGTTTAGTCATTCTATGGGACTGTGGCTCTGTCTTTGGTGATGCCCAAGTGAAAGACCCAGCTGAAGTGACATCGGTTGAAATTTCCGCCGCGACGACGTTCGGTCCGCCACATCACATCAGTTCATACCAGGATGGTTTCAGCAATTTATATGTTGAATATATTTTAACGTGGGAAAATATTTTGATATTGCTTTAAATATTTTCATTTGCATTTAACCATCTGAAGTCATAAAAAAAAACAAAATACAGCCATCGGAAACAGAATCCGAAGTGGCTTCTCCATCCGTCGGTCGTCTTTTGTTTCCGTTTAACAGACGAATTTCCGTAGAATTCCAGCCCT
>NC_091582.1:4093451-4103451 GCF_042767895.1 Penaeus vannamei
TGCACCATTTCTCGGAATAATATATGTCAGAAAGGAAATGGCATATTGTGTAGTAATCGAGAGAAAACTGCAAAAAGAAGTAGGAAAGAGAAAAATGTTAAAGTAGAAGATAGGAAAAAGAGAAGATTAGGATAAGAATTAGAAGATTAGAAGAAGATTAGAAATAGAAGAAGCAGCAAAAGAAGAAGAAGAAATAGAAATGCAAGAAGAAATAGAAATACAAGAAGAAATAGAAATACAAGAAGAAATAGAAATACAAGAAGAAATAGAAATACATAAAGAAGAAAAAATAGAAGAAGGAAGAAATGGAAGAAACAGAAAAAGAAATAGAGGAAGAAGATAAAAAAAAAAAAAAAAAAAAAAATGCTCCCATCTGGTCTTTATTTCAGAGGCACATGCTACCCGGAAATCCTGAATATTATCTATTAAGTATTACTATGTTGTCTAAGATAACTAAAAGACAAGAGGATGCTGTTTGGATAAGGCTTATCTCTGCTGCTGATAAGGCTGTGGTAGACTAGAGGAAGCGTTTGGTTAATGTTATTTAGAGAAATGGGGTAAACTAAGGGTATAGGCCTACAGATTTGAACATCTTGATGTCTGTCTCTTGTTGTCATCTTTGTGTTTATTGTTGTTGATTTTGTTTTGAATTGCTTTTACTGGTCTTCGCCTTTCTCTTCACATGTACCATCTCTTCTTTTTCTCTTTATTTCTTCATCCTCTTCCTCTTTCTTGTTGGTTTCCTTTTCCTTCCCCATCTTTTTTGCCTTCTTCTTCATATTATTATTATATTTATTTATTTATTTTTTTTTTTTATTATTGTTGTCGTTGTTAGTGTTATTCTTAATGTTGTTATTATTCTTGTTATTTCATTATTGTTATCATTATCAGTCTTTATTATTATTGTTGTCATTATTGATTATTTATTATTAGTTGTTGATTTTTATTATCATTATTATTATCATCATCATTGGTGTTTGGCTTCCAGCTGCTAAATCCACTCTTGGGCTTTTGCAGAGTACTGCGAGTACCCTCTCCTAGATGAAGCATCACTAAGGGCATCGTCCGAGCTACACACAAGAGAGGCAGACAAGGCCAAATTGTACGGTAAGCCTAAACACTCTGCTTTTTGGGGGGTTTTACCTTATGCTTTCTTCTCCTGATGCACCTGTGATGTGGCATTGTTTTATTTGGTGTTTTGTTGCAGCTGCGTCAGTTTGCAGGAGTCAGTATCTATCCCCTTTCTTTTCTCTTACCTCTTTTCAGGGAATCAGATACGATCAGCATTTAATTTCATGATTTCTTTCATTGAGAGGAGTGACTGTATGGTCATTATTATTATTATGTTTCATGGTTAAACGTATTCTGTTTCAGGTATAACATTTGTGGGTCTTATTTTGGTCTTATGTGGATGTGTATTAACAAGGATCTCTTTCATTGAGAGAAGTGTATATTATTGTTGTTATAGTTATGTTAATTGGTCAGTTGTATTAGTTCAAGTGTCAGATATATTTTTATATGGTTCTATATTGTCAGATTTTTTTTTTTTTTTTTTTTTTTTTTTTTTTTGTGAGAAGTAGTTGTTAATTTTACATTATTGTTAATATGTTATCATGGTTACACCTATTTATTATGCTAGTGATTTTTTGCATTATATTGCAGTAGTTGCTTGCTGATATTGATATTGGAACATTCAGTATCTATTTACTGGTTCTTAAATGTGTTTTATAAGTCCTTTTCAATTTTTGTTTCCATCATTGGTTTCTTACTCACCTGAGGAAATGTAATACGAGAATATGGTCTTATTATTATTGGATATAACATCATAAACTCAAATTTATTTTTTTTAATACTCTTTACTCTTGAAAAGGAATTAGGAGTAGGATATTTCTTGAATATGTAACCATATTTGCGTGAAACATAGTCCCATGATTTCCATAGAATTTATACCTTTAGTACAGAGACCAATAAACCTCCACTACATATATTTGGCAAGATCACACGTACGCTTTCTCCTTATGTGAAAGCAAACCACCATGGTGCTTTGGAAGCTCAGTCTTGCCAGCGCTGTGGAGGTTTGTCTTGATGCTAGGTCAGCAAGTACTTAAGTTACTGTTTATATTTTTGATAAGTACTTCTGAGCTAATGTTTATTTTCTGCAGATAATTTTCTGTTGTAAATATGAAATTTTTCAGTGGTTTATACAGTCTATATTAGGCTTATCATAGTTTTTCTCTATCTGCATGGTTCTTGATTAACACGTTCCATGCAAGGCAACCCACTGTTGAGTCATGAAGCCTCATTATGTTGTGATGCGATCCACTGGTAGGTCAGAATTAGAATTTCATAACTTATTTTAGCTTTTTTTTTTTTTTATTAGTGTTTTTTGTTTAGTATTTACTCAGCACTGATATGGTAATAAATCTCATTTTATATGTAAATTATAATCACAGTTTTAGTATAAAAGACACTATTATTGTTCAGAAATTGTTAGGAATATACATATTTAAATGAGCTTATTTTTTCATCAAGACCCTCTGAATTAACTTCCCGAGTTTATGGTTACTAGTGGGCATATCACAAAGTCATGAACTTTTTTCTTTTTTTTTTTGTAAATGCAGTTCAACCCAACCATGGACACATTTCCCAGCATCCAAGACTTCTGACGCCTAACAACCATGTTACTTTTATGATGATGATATGAACCGGATTTCCTAGTGGAATTTTTTTTCCTTTCACATTGGGCGGGGGAGTCTGCATCATTGCCAATTGCATGGAATGTGTTAAAGATTTACCAAGAAGTGAAGCTTTTGAAATGCATTGGTATTTGTATTAGCTGTTATTCACTGATGCCATTTGGTGAGAGAGATTAGGTAGAACCACTCTTCTCTGTTACATCTTTTAGGGAGAGTTACGACTAGAATTGATTACGGACTAAAATCTATTTGCTGGGATGAATATCTGAGATGGAGATTACTATATTGAAAATAAGTACTCATAAGAAAAGATAAATAGAAATAGGATGTAAATTTACTATTTGATCCTATTCCCGGGGACCACACCACCATCTGTGCCTGTTGTTGAATATGACCGAATAGAAACCTCAAATAAGGTGGTAAAAGAAGTTTCTTTTCCTCTTTTTTTTAGGTGCATTCTGAGCAGGCATCAGATGGTGGCTCCCCAAGTGTTGTGGTCATCTTATCCTACTGATCTGAGTGTAGCAAAGAGAGAGGACTCCCCATTTGTCTTTTGGCAAAATATTTTGGATGTGTTGATAGAATTTTTGTGGTAGTTTTGGCTGGTAGATTGGTGTGTGTTACTAGTATTTGCAAATTAGACAAATTGAATGTTGAGGAACATGGAGAATGTGAGGTGGGCCTTCAACACCAGGTTCTGGTCACCCACTAAGAGTGACTGGATGCTGGCCCTCTCCTACATCCAGCCCGAGGAGAAGGAGCGGATTGGAAAATTTGTTTTCAAAAAGGATGGGAAGTCGTCTCTGGCAGGGCGACTTATGCTCCGGAAGCTGGCCACAGAGAAACTAGGCCTCCCTTGGGCAGAGGCAAGATTTGCTCGCACAGACAAAGGCCGGCCCTATCTCTCAACAGCGGTTGGAGAAGAGCTAAGGAAGGTGGATTTCAATGTGTCTCATCAGGGGGACTGGGTAGTCCTCGCTGCTGAAAATGGAAAGAAAGTCGGTGTGGATGTAATGAAGGTTGAGTACGCAGGAGGGAAGGATGTCAAAGATTTCTTCCACACCATGAGGAGGCAGTTCACAGAACAAGAGTGGATGCAGATACGTAGTTTTTCTGAGGAATATGACCAACTGGCATCCTTTTATAGACACTGGTGCCTGAAGGAAGGTCTTGTAAAGGCCCTCGGAGTAGGCATAGGATTTGAGCTGCGGAGGGTTTCCTTTATATTGAAGACTCCAGTGCTCAGCTTAAATTCCATCACTCAGGACACGACAGTCATGATAGATGGAAAACTTGACCGAAAGTGGAGCTTCTTGGAAAGCATGTTGGACAAAAACCACTCTGTTGCCATAGCCCTCAATAGTGAAGAGTCCAACAAACTAGCAAGTGAGGTGCCAAGTCCATTGTTCAGTTGCCTGAGCTTTGATGAGTTAATTGCCAGTGGAGAAGTTCTGACGCAACCAGATGAGGAAGCTGCTGAGGCTTTCATAAATAAAGAAGAATCACCATGGACATAAGTTGCTCCTGAGACATCCCTAAGGATACTGCTGCCTTCATCTTTATTTCATCTTCCTTATTTTGTTATTCTTTAGCCTCAGTTTTTAGAGATTAGATATTCAACCTGTAGGTTCATTATGTTACATATTTGTTACATGGTATACAACACTTCAGAATGACTTGTTGCATGTGCTAAAAACACTCAGTATAAACAATTTGGTGTTTGTTTTGTATGTTTTTTTTAATGGAAATAGGAGAATATACCAGCTCTTTCTCTCTTAATTTTCAGTGAAGTTTTAAGACTCTGAGAGGGTTTTGAGATGTTTATATTCATGGTAGTGTAACCCGATTACAAAATATTAAGAAGAATAAAGACTTCTTTTGAGTATCTTACAGTGACAGATGCCATTGACCTTTGTTTACTATTTAGATGTAATTCCACAAGTAAATACTGTTCTATTTTATCTTGCTATTAAGAATATACAAACATTTACTTGAAATATATTGTGTTGAAGAATGCATGGTTATATGATTAGTCCTTCCAATGCACATGGTCTTTGATAGTGGTTAAAGAAGAGGCTTTATTCAGTCCATGAAAATTACTTCAAATTCAGAAAGTTTGCCCATTAGTGTTGAGGATATATACTATCCACTGTGGTTTTACTTATTTTGTTTACACAGATTAATTCACTCACACTTAATAACTAAGGAGTCATTTAGTAGGCTTACCCAGTGTCATTTTTCTATCCCATTCTTTGAATTGTCAGGAAAGAAAATATTACTGTTAATATTATCATCTTGCTCAGCATTGTTGTTATTGCTATTATGATTATTTCTTACTATTATAACTGATAATAACCCTTGGAATAAAAACTTTTCTGGAAATTTAAGATAATAGGTCAGTTGGGTCTAGTAACTGACTTCTTGGTGAACATGAGTATTTTGAGTCATTGATGTGTAAACAAAATAGGATACAGTGCATATACCCCCCCCCCCCACCCCCCGTGTTGATTTGTACAAGATTCAGGGATAACTTTGCTGCCATTTTTCCCATATTATCTTTTCAAGAATACTATTTTTTCATGATGAAATATGGGATTTTGTTAGTTTGTGTGGGACAAAACAAAAAAAATAAAAGGAAGACCAGAGAAACATACAAAAAGCCTCTTGTGTCATGAAACCCAGATGGTGCAATAAAATAACATATTATATACTGATGTAGTTAAATGTTTTTACGCTCTTCTCTTTCATGGTTTAAAGGCTTAGGCTAGTTATACACTGATACATAAGAGAACAGATTAAGAAAGCAGACAGAGAAAAATTACAGGAAAGTTGTATAAGCATGAAGAATTTTTTAGGGAAGACCTGAGATTAGAATATTCAAATGGGAAATTTGTCATTTATTTGTGATGAACATTTTAGTGTGATATTTTAACACAAATAAATTTTGTGGGTACAGTTGATGATGATACCTTAGTATAATTTAAAAAACAAAAGTGATGATTTTCAAGTCATATCCTGTGATAGCTGTCAGTGAGAGAGAGTCATTCTGTTGTGGAAAGAAAGTATCACCTTGTTCTTTTTATTGTTTATCTTCACTTTTATTTTATAAAAGTAGAATGATTTTTCTGTCTTTTAGGGGTATTAATACTTACTCCTTTTTAAGCACTTATTACTGTTCTTATTATAGATGGTATTTAGTTTTAGCATCTTTATTTTTTATTTTGCTTTATTTGTTTATTTTTTTATTATTATTATTATTGTTTGTTTTTTTTTTGTAAATTTTTTTCTCCCTGTGTAGTTGATTTTATGTTTGCTTTTTTGGATTCTTCCTTTTTCTATTTATCTATATTTTCTGTTTTTTTTTTTTTTTTTTTTTTTTGCTTTGTTTTTCCCTTTATGTATACCCCTTGCCTTCCCTTCCTTGCCGCAACAGAAACAAGTGCATGGACAGCCAGGAGTGCAGATTACCTGCAGTACCTAGAGGTGGACTTAAAAGAAACCAAGAACATAACGGCCATTGCCACACAGGGCCGAAAAGACTCCGACGAGTATGTCACAGCCTACACGATTGAGTTTGGCCAGGACGGCAACCTCTTTTCTATTGTCAAAGGGTTTGACGGGAGTATTTGGGTGAGTTGTTGTGTTTATTTTACCGTTATTTTTTCAAGCTTGTGGTGTTGGTGTTTCTTGGGTGATGGTGGTGGGATATTTACTTAATCACCTTGTAATACATATATGTAGATATAAATTTGGAATCAAAGAATTCTCATTCATGTGTGGCATTGTGTGTGGGTGAAATATGAAGCAGAAGTTTTAGGGCTCTTCCAGCTGGTGGAATGGGAATTGCATTGATTTTCATTTGAGGTATTTTATGTTAAATTCATCATTGGACCTCTTTTAGCTTGTCCGGAATTGGGTTATTTCTTTTTTTTCTTCCCTTTCTCCTTGAGATATCCATTGCCTCTTGACATGGAGCATGAATGGCAGTGTTGTTGGCTAAGATCTGATTGTTGGATAGTAGTGCATTAACAGATGCAAGTGAATGAGGTGTAGTTTTGCAACATGGTCTTGGTTTGATGCCAGGAAGCTTGATTGCTTATGGTTTGAAATGTAGATGTTAATTCTTTGCATAAGTGGTGCTTTTTTTTTTTTTTTTTTTACCTAGTAACGACGGGTGTCCCACATATGAGACACCCGAAAAAATAAACATTGCCAGGCGTCCCGCCAGTCTGATGCTGTATCAGGGCTCTCAATCTGATGCAGCAGCGGACAGAGTCCGAGCCAGCCCCGCTTGCTGATTTTGTAGCCGCCGGGAAACTTTTTTTCGGCTTCAAAATATACCGGCGGTAATGGGTTAAGAAGAGAATTTTGATACATCTTTTTTTCTCTCTTTTATGAAGGAGAGATGTTTTGTCTTTCAGGATTTTTTTTTTTTTTTTTTTTTTTTTTTTTTTTTTTTTTTTTTTTTTTTTTTTTTTTTTTTGTGAGGAAAGGCCATCTGAACATCATCTACTGAATAGGGCAGACATGAATTACATTGTTATAATGTAATCTTTGAGGAGGGTTTACTTAAATCATGCCCTTGCTTCATGTGTTGTATTGTGATTGGTTACTCAAATATCTATTAGCATCATTAGTCTTGTTGAACTCATTAATTTCTGTTCATGTGAAGGAACATTTGATTACTTCTTGTGGTAATTAGCCCATTGCCAACAGGTGGCATATCTATACATGCTATGGCAGGATTGGACACTAATTCCAAGCATCATGTACCATTATGCCGTGTGCATTGAGCCTGCTCGAAGTTAAGTTTTCGAAACAGTTGTTTGCTCATTGGGTTACAACTGCAGTAATTGAAGAGATACAGCCCCTCAAATATAGGCTGACTATAATTTTTTTGCCAGATTTACTGGAAAATTGTATAAGCTGCAGCCAAATTTGTAGAAAGTGAGGAAATGTTGTTTCCTGTACTTCAAATATTTTCTGTGAGCAGCTGACTGTGCGTGGCACCTGCTGCATAGTCCATTATAATGTGTGATATACCCGTCAGCATTGATTGAAGTTATCTGGTATGACCACTGTATACTTGCTAGATATTTTCTGCAAGTCCTGAATCAGAAACCAAAGGGATAAGTAAGAGCTGCTGATATACCATACTATGCCTCTAGATAGGATACTGCTGTTTAACCCAGTCACAAACCAAAATATTAAAAGGGGCATGGCTTGAATAAGATTTTCTCAATAAACCCAGTATAGCTGTTATAGCATTTCATTGTGCCCAAAAATTTATTTATCACTGCTATGTTAAGGTGTACATGGGCAAGTGTAAGGGGAGTATATAAAAGGTTGTTTGAATAATGTACTTTAGGAATATATATTAAAATATATACTGTTTTTTTAATTTTCTGATTTTTATGGTATGTCTCAAAATTGCTAAATGCATTAATAACTTTTAGAGTTTGTGGAAACAAAAATATACATCTGTGAGCAATAAGTTATTAATGCATAATGCACAGTTTCCCTTTATGTGAGCTATGCTGTAAGTGGTCAATGCAAAGCTTGCTCTTTTACATTAGGAGCGCTTAAAGACTTAGCCTGGTTTCCCCCCTCTTTATATATAATTTCAGGAGAGCTAGCATGGTCAGCCCAACAGAATAACTACTATCAGTATCTTAGTGTGGAGTTTCCCGAGAGGCAGAACGTGACAAAGATAGCCACTCAGGGTAAACAGAACACAAGAGAGTATGTCACCGAGTACATTTTACAGTACTCAGACAATGCGGATGTGTGGATTACTTTCAGGGATTATTCAGGTCACGCGAAGGTAGATGGCGAGAAACATATATTTTAGAATATGTGTACTCAGTATAATTCCTGTCCTCGTATAAACACCGGAATGATCTGTTGTGCTTGTTTTGATAAAGATGTGATTGCCTGCATCCTTTTTCTTTATTTTCTTTTTTTTTTTTGTTTCACTTGGCTCTAATTATTATCAATGTTATTATTATTATTATTGTTATTTTTATTATCAGGATTATTGATTTTGATATTATTATTGTTATTATTTTGTGCCAAGTATTGATACGCATGTAGCAATTATTTTTATATCATTTGAATTGTTGCTTTGTTTCACACTGACTGCTGTATTTATTGTTAGCAACTGTTCACTTTAATATTTCTTATGCATGGTTACATAAAATTGTATATATATGTTTCATATGACTTGAAGAAAAATAGTGCTCACAACTAAATTTTTAATCACCTTAGTTTGAATGGGAAAATTTCAATGATAATAGTGTAGAAATTATAGATGCGCTTACCTAGACGTGTAAATAAATATTTTATAATGTGATGCAAATTATTGAATGTTTTAACTGGATTTTTTGTTGAGTTTGTAGTAACTGTTAGAATTAGATTAGAGTATGCAGTAATTTTAAGAATTATTATTATTACTACTACTATTATTATTATTATTTATTTATTTATTTATTTATTTTTATTTTTTAGAAATAACTACCAAGTTAGTCTTGCAACTCAGAAAAAAGTTATAAAGTTACCTTATAAGAAGAATTATATTTATTTATTTATTATATATAATATCTTCTAGGATGAGGAAATGTCATAGGTCATGAAATTTGAAAATCATATTTAAACCTTTCAGTGCAGAGATTTTGATAAGAAGTGGTAACATTGCATTTAAATGTTTGAAGTCAATGGAGGGGATGTTTATAAATGTGAAATTATTTTGAAAACCATTATTTTTTAGGATAAAAAGAGTTATTTTTTAATTTAAATTAAATCTAATTATTTCTTTCTCCTATTTTTCTTCTTAATCCTCCTATTTTTCTTCCACCTCCTCCTCCCTCTCCTCCTCCTCCTCCTCCTCCTCCTCCTCCTCCTCTTCCTCCTCCTCCTCCTCCTCCTCCTCCTCTTCTCTCTTCTCCTCCTCCTCCTCTCTCTCCTCCTCCTCCTTCTCCTCCCTTTCCTCTTCCTCCTCCCTTTCCTCCTCCTCCTCCTCCTCCCTTTCTTCTTCCTCCTCCCTTTCCTCCTCCTCCTCCTCCCTCTCCTCTTCCTCCTCCCTTTCCACCTCCTCCTCCTCCTTTCCCCTTCTCCTCCTCCTTCCCCCTTCTCCTCCTCTTTCCCCCTTCTCCTCCTCTGTCCCCCTTCTCCTTCTTCTCCTCCTTCTTTTCCTCCATCTTCTCCTTCTCCTTCTTCGTCTCCTCCATCTTCTTTCCTCCTTCTTCGTCTCTTTCGTCGTCTTTCCTCCTCCTCCTCCTCCTCCTCTGTTGTTCTTTTCCTCTGTT
>NC_091582.1:4108451-4119398 GCF_042767895.1 Penaeus vannamei
ACGTTTGAGTTCTTTTTCTGTTTTGTGTTTACATCTAACCATGCAGTGTTCTTTTTTCTCTGTGTATTTCTCCTTCCAGGAAGATAATCCAAAAATTGCTCATTTTAAGGAAGAGATTGCTGATCACTGTTGCAGGAAAGCTTTTATTTTTATTAACTTGTAATATCTCTCACTAGTTGTTAAGTATGGATTTTTTTTCTTCTTTTTTCTTTCCTTTTTCTTTTTAAAGATAAAAGCTTAGGCTATGCACAGATGTAGAAGTGGAATTATGACCCAGATATTTTTCATTGTATGAATTGTGAATGCATATAGGTATTAGATGTGGCTGTTGCGTTATTACAGTAACTGGTAAATTGGATGCACTGAATAATCCCATATTGTTGCAGTGAAGGTTGGCCAGATTAACATCGTGATTTACTGTACGCAAGATAGTTACAGACCAAAAGAAGATGCATGGACATGTGCATGGTGCAGTTTGATATTTATAATCATTAGTTTGACTGTTTAACACAATAACTGAAGTATTAACTCGGCTAGTGGCCAGTAATGCAGAGCTGGAGGCGGGCATTGGCAGTTTCCCCGGTTTGCACCCAGCTGGTTCATTACTTCAAGCACAATAATAGGCACCATATAGCTTGTGCACAGAAATTTAAAAATTTCAGGATTTCCTTTAACTTTTAAGTGCTTGTTTCTAATAGTGACACCAAACAAACAATGTCTCTACTCTTGGAGAAAGACGAGCATGAGCGGATGGTGCAGGGTGTGTCATTATATGGTGCCATTCGCAATTCAATCCACCACAGCCATTGCATGATATCATGCCATCCTTGGTCATAGGATTGAAGTTGGAAACTGTTCAGCAGAGCAAAAGGAGCATCAGAAAGGTTTTATGATAACACAAACCTTGGAACTAGTTGTAAAGACTTTATGATTAGAGAAAGTTTGGTCATTTTGTGAAGAAAATGGTCAGCAGCATTGATGTAAGATGTTAGTTTTTGTTTAATTTCCTAATTTTGTTTGCTGATGAGAGTGTATGTTGTTGTTTTCTTTGGTTGAGTAAACAATACTTCAAGTTACAATGGATGGTGCCATTTTTTCGTGTGTTGTTGGTGGAAGTATCCAGCTTATAACCACTGTATAGAGTGGAGTGGAAGTCCGGAAAGCAGTTCAGCCATTGTGAATACAAATTTTGGTCTGCCAGTGAAATGAAATGGAAGGTATTTTGCATTTCATTGAATAGACATTTGGGTCTCATGTCTAATGTACTCATTTTGTAAAAAACAGGATCAAAGGTAAAGAGCACCTTCTCTGTGGGGTCACTTTTGGATGACAACTCCTGGCATGACGTGGAGATTCGCAGGGAGCAGAGGAACATCACCTTCCTGGTGGATCGGGTCAGGATTGACGACGTAATTCATGGTGACTTCAAGAGGCTAGATCTTAATAGAGAGGTGAGTATGACACCCTTATCATCTGCTTAGAGCATTTAATGTTGTAAGAAATGGAATGTGTTTGACAAAATTTATAGATCTCAAAATCAGCTTTTAACAAATCTTTTTTTATTTTTCAGTTTTATATTGGAGGTGTGCCGAACTTGCAGCCAGGGATGGTGGCAAGAGTGAACTTCACCGGCTGTATGGAAAATCTTTTCATTAACGGCACTGCCATTATTCCTGAGATGCGAGATGCTGATGATTATTACTCTTATTATTACCGGCGTCCCAAGTACTCTAAGATCAACATTTCAAGCACCTGTCCTGTAAGTATATTTAACCCTGGAAGAGCCTGAGGGGGGGCAGGGGTTATATTGGTCATGGAGTAGTCTCATAGATAATGAAGGTGGAAAGGTGGAGTTAGAATGGAAGAAGTTGTATATTTATGTAGAATATCTTGTGTCTGTGTATGTATCTATCCCTACATCCATTTATACATTGTGTGTGTGTGCATGTGCATTTGAGTGATTATGTTTGTTTAAATTTTGTGATTAACAACTTGAAACATTAATTAACATCATACATTTTGATAACAACTTGAAACATTAATTAACATCATACATTTTGATTATCCACTTGTTTCTTGGCAGTATGGAGACTCCTCTGACCTGACCATGACCTTCCTGAAGCGAGAGGCTCACCTCCGCTACCCAGCCTTTGAAGATCAACGCTCCATCAATGTGTCAGTAGAGTTTAGGACGTATGAGGAGTCAGGTGTACTTATCTACCATAAGTTTTCCAACACAGGCTACTTCAAGGTGAGGGCATCTTTAGGGTTCGCTTTATTCTTATTTTTGATGCTGTTATCTTTCTTAAAAAGCTTTTTTTGGTTTAAGTTTGGTTTAATTTGATATTTATAAATCTGTATGTTATGAAGCTAAATATACGGAGATGTAATCTACTTTTAATATCACTATTACAGCTCTATTTGGAAGATGGCAAAGTAAAAGTTGTGATCTCCTCATCAAAAACCCCAGGCAAGGTTGTCCTTGATAACTTTGATGTTACTTACAATGATGGCCAGTGGCACAAAGCCATGTTTACTGTGGCTGAGAACAGCATGGAGCTCACAGTTGATGACGTCCCCATGAAGACCACAAGGATCATCTCCGTAATATCTGGCAAATACTTCCTTGTTGGAGGTAAGAGAGGAAAGAGGGGAGGGTTTGATGTTGGGAAGGCTCCACAAGAACTTAGTCATAAAAGATTCAGTTTCTAATCCTACCTATCTTACCTGTTTACCTTTTTCCTTGATTTTAAGTTTTTTTTTTTTCTTTCTTTCTTTCTTTCTTTTTTCTTTTTTTCTTCCATTGATGATAATAATAGTATCAGTATTAACCCATCCGTGCCGGGGTACATTTTGTAGCCAAAATTTAAAAAATCTGGGAAGCTACAAAATCGGCGGGCGGAGCTTCCCCGGAGTCTGTCCGCCCGCCCGGCCGCCCGCCGCTTTTGCCGCGGAGCACGGCTCCGAGACAGCATCGCACTGGCGGGCAGCCCGAAACTGTTTATTTTTTCCCTGTGTCTCATATATGTGACACCCGGGACGAATGGGTTAATAGCATTATAAAAAAAAAAAAAAAACATTTTCCAGAGAACTCGGTGAATGGGGAAATCAGGTCTGCTAATTGACCCTTGGTGATTAGTCGCTTGTGGAGCCATTGATATATAAATAACATTTACAAAACAAAACTATTAGGGAGAGTGCATGTTCCCAACAGTGATGGATTAAGATATCCCAAGATTTATGTATCTATGCACAGCAGGTACAGCTAGCTTGTTTTATATGTTCAAGTTTCATTTGATGTACCTTTTTTTGAAGGTGGTGTCTATGGGTCGGAAGGCTTCCTTGGATGCATGAGACGTATTTCCGTGCTGGGATTCATGCAGAAGCCCAAAGAGGAGGTGAGTTGTGCCATCTGCATTAGATCTGCTGAATTTTTCTGTTGGATCAGTACATTCACTTTTTTTCTGTTTAAGACTAAATTTTTAAAAGATTGATAAGCTTCATATTAATGTTTTTTTTTTTTTTGTTTTTTTTTACAGGAAATAAGTGACAGGAAGGGAATAGTATTGGCTGCTTGTCAGATAATGGATCGTTGCAATCCTAATCCTTGTGAAAACCATGGTCGTTGCAAGCAGAATAGCAAAGAATTTTTCTGTGAATGTTCAGGAACAGGGTACTCTGGTGCCGTCTGCCACACCTGTAAGTATATCTTGTGGCGTTAAGAATGTTAACCCTTTACTGGGCACACGTTTTAAATACCTCATGTATATATGTATTTAAGTAATCATATGTGGTCACTTGCCTGCCAAAGGGTTAAGATTTGTCATGGACATCTTTTTCCTTTGCATTCATTTTGTATAGCATAGCTCATGATTTTATAATGACCTGATATATTAGATATAGACATGTTATTGCGAGTATGAGTGCATGTGTGGTGTGTGATTTATGTGGTGCTTGAAAATGTGTGATCCGTGCATGTAAGGAATGTGTATGTGTGAATGTATATGTAGTTATACTTGTAAATATTATTATAGTAATACAGGAGCACAAATTCTCATTATGCTTGTCTCTCTCTCTTTCTTTCCAGCCTTGAACCCCATTTCTTGTGCTGCCTATGGAATGCAGAATCCCGGATCCAAACGTGCTGAAGTTTTTATTGACGTTGATGGTTCTGGGCCTCTTGTTCCCTTCCCTGTCACATGTGAATTTTACAGTATGTAATCAGTTCCCTGTTTATTAGCTTTCTGTTGTTCTTCTTATAATAGTTACTGTTATTATCATTATCATGATAATTATCATAATTGTCAGTATTATTATTATTATTATTATTATTATTGTTATTGTTGTTATTATTATTATTATTATTATTATTATTATTATTATTATTATTATTATTATTATTATTATTATTATTATTATTATTATTATTATTATTATTATTATTATTATCATCATCATCATCAATATTATTAATATTATTTTTATTATCATTATCATTGTTATTATCATCATTTTCTGCAATATACAGAAGAAATGGTCATAAGGGAATGCTATTGAAATTTTTATTGATGATGATTCTTTAGAATAAGTGTTTAATTTTTTCATTAAATATGAATTTCTTACTCATTATCTTTCTGCGGTATAGGATTAACCCTCATTTTGTGTTCTGTTATAATATGAACTATGAGTGAATGAGTGTCTTAAAATTATCTGTGTGAAATAAAAAGGAAAAACAGATGGAGAGAGAAGGTTTTTAAAGAAATTCAAAAAATAGTTTAGAGGAAAGAGGGAAGAGGACAAATATCATAATGATGGTTAGTCTATTGGTATTAAAGAACAGGAACTTGCAGTAATGATCTCTTCTCCTCTAAAGATGATGGCAAGGTGTACTCATACCTGGGCCACAAGCATGAGATGACAACAACTGTGGACGGCTTTGAGAGGAGAGGGTCATATGTACAGAACATTATTTATGACACCGAAATGGAACAGATAGAGATCTTTGTCAACCGCTCCACCAAGTGCCGGCAGCGCATTCACTTCGAGTGCCTGAAGGCCAAGCTCTTTAACTCTCCTTCACCTGAGGATCAGGACTTCCAGGTAAAGTAGCTTGCATAATTTTTGCTTTGCTCTGCTTATTATTCAAATATATCAAGACATGAAGAGGCCTCGGAGAATTTTCTTTTAAGTCCCATTACACTTTATCAGATAGTCTTAATATATGTAATTTCTCCTTCCAGCCCTACACCTGGTGGGTCTCCCGCAATAACCAGCCCATGGACTACTGGGGAGGATCTCTGCCAGGGTCTCGGAAGTGCGAGTGTGGTCTTATGGGCACCTGTGTTACTGGCAAATGGTGCAACTGTGATGCAGGTTAGTATATTATAAAAGTTGAAAGCATAGTGACTTCTGGATGTGAAAAGTTCATTGTGTGTTGCTTTCACAAAAGATTCCTTCCAGATGTGTGCTAAACCAAATGTGATTTTATTTAATGTTTTTTGTGTGTAAATGTGATACTGGTAGCAGTGTGCTTACTTCAACAAGTAAGCAAAGTTAATTAAACTCTACAGTAAAAGGGAAAATTATGGTAAATATGGAGGTTATAATGTTTGCAATCAAAGGAAATCTTATAAACATTTGCTAGTATGGTAATAAGCATGTCATGCAGAGTACTACTACTTTCCGTTGTTAAATCATAAAAGTCAAAGACGGGTACTGCACTCATGAGTAACTTCAAAGATTTCTGTCATATTGCAAACAAGATTATGTAACTTGTCTTATACCTCCCCCTTAGTCTTGAGAAACGAGTATGAGAAGAGTGTGAAGCCTTCGTGCAAGCAAGTCAGGTACTGTGCAGAGAGATGAGAAGCGTCTTCACAAGCATTTTGTGAGCATGATCGACATGGTGTGTGAGATCTTTTGGCTGATGAGTGCACTGCTTGTTGATGTGGTTGATAGATTGATGATTTTCACTGATGTATTATTGCAAAGATGATTAAGAGATTGTGAGGTGTTTATTGTTGTAATGGTTATAGTTATCATCATTTCCATTATTGTATGAAAGATATGTATATAGTTTTTCCTTCTCTCAGTGTCAATACAGTAAAGTCACAGTAATATTTAGAGTTGTGACAGTAAGTGAAACACAGGTTATGTGTGTAGAATATTTGTGCAAGTTGGTTAAGTATCTAACTGTCGTATACTCAAACAACAGCATTGATATGATATAGTTGCAGCACCAACATGGGATTGAATTAGCTATTTATGTGTTATATCTCACAATTGTCATAAATTTTCCTGAATTTTCCATTTTTTTCTGTCTTCTGTAGCTTAAGCGTAAACCATACCAAATTTTCAATATTATTTATGATTAGCAGGAACCCTTGATAAACTTTGAATGCTCTTCATTAGGCCTCGAGTCGTGGCTGTTTGATAGCGGAGAGCTGACCGTGAAGGAGCATCTTCCTGTGAGACAGCTGCGTATAGGAGACACAGGCTCACCCTTGGATGGCAAGAAGGCACGATACACACTTGGACCTCTAATATGTGAAGGAGACAGTAAGTCCAGTCTGTGTTTTGGGGTTTTGTGTCCAGATATTTCCAGTTGTTATATGTATATGTATCCGAGACTTTTCGTGAGTAGTTAATGTGTCTCATTTTATCTTAGTTCCTTCTGTTTTTTATTTATACTCTTTTTTTTTCTTTTTTTTCCTCTCCCCCTTTGTCCTCTCTTTCCCTGCCACTTTCTTCCCTTCCTCATCCTCTTTCTGCTCATCTATATCATATCCTCCCTTCATTTCTTTACTTTCCTCCTTAACCCACCAACGCCCAGACTCTGCCCAGTGTGCCAGCCGCCCCGCAAGCAGTGAGCGCAAGCCCCGATACAGTGTCTCACTGGTGGGACGCCTGGTATTATTATTATTTTTTTATTTATTTATTTTATTTTTTATTTTTTTTTCCTGGTGTCTCGTATGTGGGACACCCATCGTAAGTGGCTTAATGCCTCTTTCCTTCCTTGGTTTCTTCCCTTCTTTTAACTTTCGTCTCCCTCTTTCATTTCCATGTCATTCTCTTACCTTTCTGTACCATTCTTTCTTATTTTCCCTTCTTATTTATTGTATAGTTTCCCTTGTGAAAAGGATATAAACCTGTCTCTTTTCTCCACAGACATCTTTGACAATGTGGTCACTTTCCGCAAAGCTGATGCAACCATCAACTTGCCACGATTTGACATGGGTCATTCAGGTGACATTTACTTTGAGTTCAAGACCACAATCCGGGATGGATGCCTGATCCATGCAAGGGGCACGACGGATTACATTAAGGTCTCCATTGTGGGTGAGTCTGATGAATTAGTTGCTTTTTATTTTTCTTATTTTTGTTCTTATTACTTTTATTTGTTTATTATTTTTTCTCATATGAATTAAAGTATTATTATCATACTTTCAGGATATAGAAATCCTGATAATTTTATGTTTAAGGTGGTATATTTGGTTAGTGGCAAGTTTTTTCCTAATTGAGCTATAGTGCTTTTGTGTGTGCAAAGGCAAAAAAGCTTGGAAATAATATATCCCAAATTTTAGGAAAAGTTGTGAATTTATCCTTTTAAGATTTGTCTTGTTATACTTTGTTTATTTTCTTGGTCTTGGTAAAGCTACTGCATTAGTTGATTTCACAGAAATAGTTCATCACCAAAAATAAGATTTTGTTTAAGTATAAATTTGTAAGTGACAGAAATCCTGAAAATCAGTTAATCATCCAAAAATGTTCTTTCCTCAGGTGGCATGCAGCTCCAGTTCCAGTACCAGGCTGGTGCAGGGCCTATGAGTGTGAGCGTTGAAACAGCATATGTTCTGAACGACGACAAATGGCACTCAGTGTTAGTTGAGCGAAACCGCAAGGAAGCCCGCATGATTGTAGATGGAGGTGGAAAGGCTGTGCTGAAGGAACCTAGCGGTCCTGTGCGAGCGATACACCTGGAATCGGACTTTGTTGTTGGTGAGTGGCCTGAGTGGTGGTGATATAAGCCCTCTCTACCCTCCTTTCCCACTGCTTTTTTCTGACTGAGGTCGGAAACATGATTCGACTGCATAGTTGTTTTACTTCTTACGCGGTCATGTATTGAGGGAGTATTAAGTAGCTTGTTCATTTTTGTCTGTATTTTTAGTTTTTAGACTGGATGTGATCAGTGTCATCTGCTGTCCTGATTGTGTTGTCTCCCCATTCCAGGAGCCACTTTGGATTACCGAGATGGCTTTGTGGGGTGCATCCGTGCTCTGGTCCTCAACGGGGAACTGCAGGATCTTAGGGGAAGGGCTGAGAGGGGCATGTATGGGGTTCATGCAGGCTGCGTTGGGAAGTGCCAGTCTAATCCCTGCCTTAACAACGGAACCTGCCATGAGGGCTATTCCTCCTATCATTGCGACTGCCGATGGACAGCCTTCAAAGGGCCAATTTGTGCAGATGGTGAGCTCTCATTTTACTTTTTTTTTTGTTTATGTATTCTTTATTACTTCTTTTTATTGAAGTATTAAGTGTATAAAGTATCTGACTTTCATGTAATATAGGGATACATAATGAAGAAATATATATATATATATATATATATATATATATATATATATATATATATATATATATATATATATATATATATATATATATATATATATATATATATATATATATATATATATATATATATATATATATATATATATACATATATATACATATTTGTATTTTATATATTATTATATACATTTTTAATATGTATACCTTATATGTTTATATTTATATATGCATATTTATATTTTATATATTTATTTATATAAATATGTAAAATACATTTATGTTCATATATACACATTTACATATATTTATACATATGTATATGTATATTATTTATGTATTTTCCTAACTAATTACCCATATATTTATTAGGTTTAACCAATATTTTAATTATCTCCATTCCCTACAGAAATTGGTATCAAGATGCTAACAGATACAATGGTAAAATATGAGATCCCGGGCACCTACAAGTCCACCATTGCCGAGAAGATCCGTGTAGGCTTCACCACCACCAACCCACGAGGCTTCCTCATGGGGTTACACTCCAACATCACTGGAGAATACCTTACCCTTGCCATCTCCAATTCAGGTATGAGAAATGGTTACAAAGGCTAAGATTGTGTGTCTTGAAATTTGTTGTTAATTGATTTATATTTTTCTTATCTAGAAAGTGCATGGTTTGTTCATTTATTATTTTTGTCATCATTAATTATTTATTTCTGGGTTTTGCAGTGGCACTATTCATTTGGTTATTTCATTTAGATATTTCAGCAGTTATGTCCCATTGATCACTGATAGCTTCAATGTCATTAGAATAAGACACATTATACTGAACCCAATTTATGGCAACAAATGTAGTAAAAGTATGAAGGAGAATGTATATCTTCAAAGAGCAAGATATGTAGTTGATCAGTTTTAATTAAATGTTCATCAGGAATAGATGTATTTCTGATAACATTTTATCAGAACTAGTCAAATACACCTCTTGTACTGCAAAGATATTTATTCGTGCTCATACCAAATCTACATACTTTCTTCTATAGTTCTATAGCAGAACTCACACGTCCAAATCATTTCAGGTCACTTGAAGGTCACATTTGACTTCGGTTTTGAGAGGCACGAGAAGGTCTACGGCAAGAGGACTTTCCATGAGGGACAGAACCATGACGTCAAGCTCTACCGCTCGGACTCAGGCCGGAAGCTCACTATGCAGGTGTGGAGATGGGATTTGAGTTTGTAGGGAGGGAATGGAGATGCTGCTGTAATTTAGATCTCTCTTTAGGTTATCGTATGATATTCAGTTATGAGAAGTTACTTAATGTGAAGTTAGCTACCAATTCATTAAAGAATTAATCCATTTACTGATGATTCTGTCCAGGTTGATAACTATGAGCCCATTACCTGGACCTTCGATGTGAAAGGATCAGCTGATGCACAGTTCAACAACATTCAGTACGTGTACATCGGCAAGAATGAGACGATGGCTGAGGGCTTCACTGGCTGCATCTCGCGGGTGGAGTTTGATGACATCTACCCCCTTAAATTCTACTTCCAGCAGGACCGACCCACAACCATCACGGCTGAGTCAAGTGAGTAGAGTATAGTAGAGCAGGAGTAGTTCATTGATTCTCTGTCATTCTCTCTCACTCTCATTTCTCTCTCACTCTCATTTCTCTCTCTCTCTCATTTCTCTCTCTCTCTCATTTCTCTCTCTCTCATTTCTCTCTCTCTCTCATTTCTCTCTCTCTCTCATTTCTCTCTCTCTCTCTCTCTTTCTCTCTCTCTCTTTCTTTCTCTCTCTCTCTCTCTTTCTCTCTCTCTCTCTCTTTCTCTTTCTCTCTCTTTCTCTCTCTCTTTCTCTCTTTTTCTCTCTTTCTCTCTCTGTCTCTCTCTCTCTTTCTCTCTTTCTCTTTCTCTCTCTCTTTCTCTCTCTCTCTCTCTGTCTCCATTCTCATTCCCTCTCTGTCTCATTTCTGTTCCTCTCCCTGTCTCATTCTCATTCCCTCTCTGTCTCATTCTCATTCTCTCTCTGTGTCTCATTCTCTCTCTCTCGGTCTCATTCTCTCTCTCTCTCTGTCTCATTCTCTCTCTCTCTTTCTCTTTCTCTCTCTCTCTCTCTCTCTCTCTCTCTCTCTCCTCTCTCTGTCTTCATTCTCTCTCTCTCTCTCTCTCTCTCTCTCTCTCTCTCTCTCTCTCTCTCTCTCTCTCTCTCTCTCCCCTCTCTCTCTCTCTCTCTCTCTCTCTCTCTCTCTCTCTCTCTCTCTCATACTCTCTCTCTCTCTCTCTCTCTCTCTCTCTCTCTCTCTCTCTCTCTCTCTCTCTCTCTCTCTCTCTCTCTCTCTCCTCGCTTCCTCTCTCTCTCTCTCTCTCTCTCTC
>NC_091582.1:4122398-4129898 GCF_042767895.1 Penaeus vannamei
AAAATGCTCCCATCTGGTCTTTATTTCAGAGGCACATGCTACCCGGAAATCCTGAATATTATCTATTTAGTATTACTATGTTGTCTAAGATAACTAAAAGACAAGAGGATGCTGTTTGGATAAGGCTTATCTCTGCTGCTGATAAGGCTGTGGTAGACTAGAGGAAGCGTTTGGTTAATGTTATTTAGAGAAATGGGGTAAACTAAGGGTATAGGCCTACAGATTTGAACATCTTGATGTCTGTCTCTTGTTGTCATCTTTGTGTTTATTGTTGTTGATTTTGTTTTGAATTGCTTTTACTGGTCTTCGCCTTTCTCTTCACATATACTCTTATTTTTCTCTTTATTTCTTCATCCTCTTCCTCTTTCTTGTTGGTTTCCTTTTCCTTCCCCATCTTTTTTGCCTTCTTCTTCATATTATTATTATATTTATTTATTTATTTATTTTTATTATTATTGTTGTCGTTATTATTGTTATTCTTAATGTTATTATTCTTGTTATTTCATTATTGTCTCTTGTTGTCATCTTTGTGTTTACTGTTGTTGATTTTGTTTTGAATTGCTTTTACTGGTCTTCACCTTTCTCTTCACATATACCATCTCTTATTTTTCTCTTTATTTCTTCATCCTCTTCCTCTTTCTTGTTGGTTTCCTTTTCCTTCCCCATCTTTTTTTGCCTTCTTCTTCATATTATTATTATATTTATTTATTTATTTATTTTTATTATTATTGTTGTCGTTATTATTGTTATTCTTAATGTTATTATTCTTGTTATTTCATTATTGTTATCATTATCAGTCTTTATTATTATTGTTGTCATTATTCATTATTTATTATTAGTTGTTGA
Organism: Penaeus vannamei; assembly: GCF_042767895.1. Classification (NCBI taxonomy): domain Eukaryota; kingdom Metazoa; phylum Arthropoda; class Malacostraca; order Decapoda; family Penaeidae; genus Penaeus; species Penaeus vannamei. The sequence goes on from NC_091582.1 coordinate 4,123,245, forward strand.
TTTTTATTATCATTATTATTATCATCATCATTGGTGTTTGGCTTCCAGCTGCTAAATCCACTCTTGGGCTTTTGCAGAGTACTGCGAGTACCCTCTCCTAGATGAAGCATCACTAAGGGCATCGTCCGAGCTACACACGAGAGAGGCAGACAAGGCCAAATTGTACGGTAAGCCTAAACGCTCTTTGCTTGTTTTGGGTTTTACCTTATGCTTTCTTCTCCTGATGAACCTGCAATGCGGCATTGTTTTATTTGGTCTTTTGTTGCAGCTGTGTCAGTTTGCAGGAGTCAGTTTCTATTCCCATTCTTTTCTCTTACCTCTTTTCAGGGAATCAGATACGATCAGCATTTAATTTCATGATTTCTTTCATTGAGAGGAGTGACTGTATGGTCATTATTATTATTATGTTTCATGGTTAAACGTATTCTGTTTCAGGTATAACATTTGTGGGTCTCATTTTGGTCTTATGTGGATGTGTATTAACAAGGATCTCTTTCATTGAGAGAAGTGTATATTATTGTTGTTATAATTATGTTAATTGGTCAGTTGTATTAGTTCAAGTGTCAGATATATTTTTATATGGTTGTATATTTACAGATTTTTTTTTTTTTTTTTTTTTTTTTTTTTTTTTGTGAGAAGTAGTTGTTAATTTTACATTATTGTTAATATGTTATCATGGTTACACCTATTTATTATGCTAGTGATTTTTTGCATTATATTGCAGTAGTTGCTTGCTGATATTGATATTGGAACATTCAGTATCTATTTACTGGTTCTTAAATGTGTTTTATAAGTCCTTTTCAATTTTTGTTTCCATCATTGGTTTCTTACTCACCTGAGGAAATGTAATACGAGAATATGGTCTTATTATTATTGGATATAACATCATAAGCTCAAAATATTTATTTAAATTCTCTTTACTCTTGAAATGGAATTAGGAGTAGGATATTTCTTGAATATGTAACCATATTTGCGTGAAACAAAGTCCCATGATTTCCATAGAATTTATACCTTTAGTACAGAGACCAATAAACCTCCACTACATATATTTGGCAAGATCACACATACACTTTCTCCTTATGTGAAAGCAAACCACCATGGTGCTTTGGAAGCTGAGTCTTGCCAGCGCTGTGGAGGTTTGTCTTGATGCTAGGTCAGCAAGTACTTAAGTTACTGTTTATATTTTTGATGAGTACTTCTGAGCTTATGTTTATTTTCTGCAGATAATTTTCTGTTGTAAATATGAAATTTTTCAGTGGTTTATATAGTCTATATTAGGCTTATCATAGTTTTTCTCTATCTGCATGGTTCTTGATTAACACGTTCCATGCAAGGCAACCCACTGTTGAGTCATGAAGCCTCATTATGTTGTGATGCGATCCACTGGTAGGTCAGAATTAGAATTTCATAACTTATTTTAGCTTTTTTTTTATTAGTGTTTTTTGTTTAGTATTTACTCAGCACTGATATGGTAATAAATCCCATTTTATATGTAAATTATAATCACAGTTTTAGTATAAAAGACACTATTATTGTTCAGAAATTGTTAGGAATATACATATTTAAATGAGCTTAATTTTTCATCAAGACCCTGTGAATTAACTTCTCGAGTTTATGGTCACTAGTGGGCATATCACAAAGTCATGAACTTTTTTTTGTTGTTGTTGTTGTTGTTGTTGTCTAAATGCAGTTCAACCCAACCATGGACACATTTCTCAGCATCCAAGACTTCTGACCCCTAACAACCATGTTACTTTTATGATGATGATATGAGCCGGATTTCCTAGTGGAATTTTTTTTCCTTTCACATTGGGGGGGGAGTCTGCCTCATTGCCAATTGCATGGAATGTGTTAAAGATTTACCAAGAAGTGAAGCTTTTGAAATGCATTGGTATTTGTATTAGCTGTTATTCACTGATGCCATTTGGTGAGAGATTAGGTAGAACCACTCTTCTCTGTTACATCTTTTAGGGAGAGTTACGACTAGAATTGATTACGGACTAAAATCTATTTGCTGGGATGAATATCTGAGATGGAGATTACTATATTGAAAATAAGTACTCATAAGAAAAGATAAATAGAAATAGGATGTAAATTTACTATTTGATCCTATTCCCGGGGACCACACCACCATCTGTGCCTGTTGTTGAATATGACCGAATAGAAACCTCAAATAAGGTGGTAAAAGAAGTTTCTTTTCCTCTTTTTTTAGGTGCATTCTGAGCAGGCATCAGATGGTGGCTCCCCAAGTGTTGTGGTCATCTTATCCTACTGATCTGAGTGTAGCAAAGAGAGAGGACTCCCCATTTGTCTTTTGGCAAAATATTTTGGATGTGTTGATAGAATTTTTGTGGTAGTTTTGGCTGGTAGATTGGTGTGTGTTACTAGTATTTGCAAATTAGACAAATTGAATGTTGAGGAACATGGAGAATGTGAGGTGGGCCTTCAACACCAGGTTCTGGTCACCCACTAAGAGTGACTGGATGCTGGCCCTCTCCTACATCCAGCCCGAGGAGAAGGAGCGGATTGGAAAATTTGTTTTCAAAAAGGATGGGAAGTCGTCTCTGGCAGGGCGACTTATGCTCCGGAAGCTGGCCACAGAGAAACTAGGCCTCCCTTGGGTGGAGGCAAGATTTGCTCGCACAGACAAAGGCCGGCCCTATCTCTCAACAGCGGTTGGAGAAGAGCTAAGGAAGGTGGATTTCAATGTGTCTCATCAGGGGGACTGGGTAGTCCTCGCTGCTGAAAATGGAAAGAAAGTCGGTGTGGATGTAATGAAGGTTGAGTACGCAGGAGGGAAGGATGTCAAAGATTTCTTCCACACCATGAGGAGGCAGTTCACAGAACAAGAGTGGATGCAGATACGTAGTTTTTCTGAGGAATATGACCAACTGGCATCCTTTTATCGACACTGGTGCCTGAAGGAAGGTCTTGTAAAGGCCCTCGGAGTAGGCATAGGATTTGAGCTGCGGAGGGTTTCCTTTATATTGAAGACTCCAGTGCTCAGCTTAAATTCCATCACTCAGGACACGACAGTCATGATAGATGGAAAACTTGACCGAAAGTGGAGCTTCTTGGAAAGCATGTTGGACAAAAACCACTCGGTTGCCATAGCCCTCAATAGTGAAGAGTCCAACAAACTAGCAAGTGAGGTGCCAAGTCCATTGTTCAGTTGCCTGAGCTTTGATGAGTTAATTGCCAGTGGAGAAGTTCTGACGCAACCAGATGAGGAAGCTGCTGAGGCTTTTATAAATAAAGAAGAATCGCCATGGACATAAATTGCTCCTGAGACATCCCTAAGGATACTGCTGCCTTCATCTTTATTTCATCTTCCTTATTTTGTTATTCTTTAGCCTCAGTTTTTAGAGATTAGATATTCAACCTGTAGGTTCATTATGTTACATATTTGTTACATGGTATACAACACTTCAGAATGACTTGTTGCATGTGCTAAAAACACTCAGTATAAACAATTTGGTGTTTGTTTTGTATGTTTTTTTTAATGGATATAGGAGAATATACCAGCTCTTTCTCTTTTAATTTTCAGTGAAGTTTATGACTCTGAGAGGGTATTGAGATGTTTATATTCATGGTAGTGTAACCCGATTACAAAATATTAAGAAGAATAAAGACTTCTTTTGAGTATCTTACAGTGACAGATGCCATTGACCTTTGATTACTATTTATATGTAATTCCACAAGTAAATACTGTTCTATTTTATCTTGTTATTAAGAATATACAAACATTTACTTGAAATATATTGTGTTGAAGAATGCATGGTTATATGATTAGTCCTTCCAATGCACATGGTCTTTGATAGTGGTTAAAGAAGAGGCTTTATTCAGTCCATGAAAATTACTTCAAATTCAGAAAGTTTGCCCATTAGTGTTGAGGATTTATACTATCCACTGTGGTTTTACTTATTTTGTTTACACAGATTAATTCACTCACACTTAATAACCAAGGAGTCATTTAGTAGGCTTACCCAGTGTCATTTGTCTATTTGTCCTTGAATTTTCAGGAAAGAAAATATTACTGTTAATATTATCATCTTGCTCAGCATTGTTATTATTGTTATTATGATTATTTCTTACTATTATAACATTAAATATGATAATAACCCTTGGAATAAAAACTTTTCTGGAAATTTAAGATAATAGGTCAGTTAGGTCAAGTAACTGACTCCTTGGTGAATATGAGTATTTTGAGTCATTGATGTGTAAACAAAAAAGGATACAGTGCATATATACATACCCCCCCCCCCCCTCGTGTTGATTTGTACAAGATTCAGGGATGACTTTGCTGCCATTTTTCCCATATTATCTTTTCAAGAATACTATTTTTTCATGATGAAATATGGGATTTAGTTAGTTTCTGTGGGACAAAACAAAAAAAATAAAAGGAAGACTAGAGAAACATACAAAAAGCCTCTTGTGTCATGAAACCCAGATGGTGCAATAAAGTGACATATTATATACTGATGTAGTTAAATGTTTTTACGCTCTTCTCTTTCATGGTTTAAAGGCTTAGGCTAGTTATACACTGATACATAAGAGAACAGATTAAGAAAGCAGACAGAGAAAAATTACAGGAAAGTTGTATAAGCATGAAGAATTTTTTAGGGAAGACCTGAGATTAGAATATTCAAATGGGAAATTTGTCATTTATTTGTGATGAACATTTTAGTGTGATATTTTAACACAAATAAATTTTGTGGATACAGTTGATGATGATACCTTAGTATAATTTAAAAAACAAAAGTGATGATTTTCAAGTCATATCCTGTGATAGCTGTCAGTGACAGAGAGTCATTCTGTTGTGGAAAGAAAGTATCACCTTGTTCTTTTTATTGTTTATCTTCACTCCTTTATTTTATAAAAGTAGAATGATTTTTCTGTCTTTTAGGGGTATTAATACTTACTCCTTTTTAAGCTCTTATTACTGTTCTTATTATAGATGGTATTTAGTTTTAGCATCTTCATTTTTTAATTTGCTTTATTTATTTATTTTTTTATTATTATTATTGTTTTTTTTGTCAATTTTTTTCTCCCTGTGTAGTTGATTTTATGTTTGCTTTTTTGGATTCTTCCTTTTTCTATTTATCTATATTTTCTGTTTTTTTTGCTTTGTTTTTCCCTTTATGTATACCCCATGCCTTCCCTTCCTTGCCGCAACAGAAACAAGTGCATGGACAGCCAGGAGTGCAGATTACCTGCAGTACCTAGAGGTGGACTTAAAAGAAACCAAGAACATAACGGCCATTGCCACACAGGGCCGAAAAGACTCCGACGAGTATGTCACAGCCTACACAATTGAGTTTGGCCAGGACGGCAACCTCTTTTCTATTGTCAAAGGGTTTGACGGGAGTATTTGGGTGAGTTGTGTTTATTTTACCGTTATTTTTTCAAGCTTGTGGTGTTGGTGTTTCTTGGGTGATGGTGGTGGGATATTTACTTTATCACCTTGTAATACATATATGTAGATATAAATTTGGAATCAAAGAATTCTCATTCATGTGTGGCATTGTGTGTGGGTGAAATATGAAGCAGAAGTTTTAGGGCTCTTCAAACTGGTGGAATGGGAATGGAATTGATTTTCATTTGAGGTATTTTATGTTAAATTCATCATTGGACCTCTATTAGCTTGTCCATAATTGGTTTATTTCTTTTTTTCTTCCCTTTCATTTCTTGAGATATCCATTGCCTCTTGACATGGAGCATGAATGGCAGTGTTGTTGGCTAAGATCTGATTGTTGGATAGTAGTGCATTAACAGATGCAAGTGAATGAGGTGTAGTTTTGCAACATGGTCTTGGTTTGATGCCAGGAAGCTTGATTGCTTATGGTTTGAAATGTAGATGTTAATTCTTTGCACAAGTGGTGCTTTTTTTTTTTTTTTTTTTTTTTTTTTTTTTTTTTTTTTTTTTTTTTTTTACCTAGTAACGACAGGTGTCCCACATATGAGACACCCGAAAAAATAAACATTGCCGGGCGTCCCGCCAGTCTCATGCTGTATCAGGGCTCTCAATCCGATGCAGCAGCGGGCAGAGTCCGAGCCAGCCCCGCTTGCTGATTTTGTAGCCGCCGGGAAACTTTTTTTCGGCTTCAAAATATACCGGCGGTAATGGGTTAAGAAGAGAATTTTGATACATCTTTTTTTCTCTCTTTTATGAAGGAGAGATGTTTTGTCTTTCAGGATTTTTTTTTTTTTTTTTTTTTTTTTTTTTTTTTTTGAGGAAAGGCCATCTGAACATCATCTACTGAATAGGGCAGACATGAATTACATTGTTATAATGTAATCTTTGAGGAGGGTTTACTTAAATCATGCCCTTGCTTCATGTGTTGTATTGTGATTGGTTACTCAAATATCTATTAGCATCATTAGTCTTGTTGAAATCATTAATTTCTGTTCATGTGAAGGAACATTTGATTACTTCTTGTGGTAATTAGCCCATTGCCAACAGGTGGCATATCTATACATGCTATGGCAGGATTGGACACTAATTCCAAGCATCATGTACCATTATGCCGTGTGCATTGAGCCTGCTCTAAGTTAAGTTTTCGAAACAGTTGTTTGCTCATTGGGTTACAACTGCAGTAATTGAAGAGATACAGCCCCTCAAATATAGGCTGACTATAATTTTTTTGCCAGATT
>NC_091582.1:4137398-4147398 GCF_042767895.1 Penaeus vannamei
AATCTTCGGGAAAATACTTGATTAACAAAGCAGATTTCAAGGAAAACTTTGTCTCTTTATCTGTTGTCTTTTCTTCATCTTTGCTCTCTCTTGCATTTTCTTCTTTGGTTACCTTCTGCACTGTCTGTGGCATACAAGACTTTTATTTGATGGTAACCCTTAATTAATTCTCAGGTGCTTCATCTCCCACCACATCCCAAAGAAGCACCCGTTTGGCGAACAGCTTGGACGCTGCACATTCAGAATTTCACGACATACAAGAATTTGGTTGGTCTTTCCTGAGGGAACATATTTTTTAAAGATTTTTTTTTTTTTTTTTATTATCCTTTTTTTCTTTTATTTTGTTTTGTAATTTTCATGACATACGTTTGAGTTCTTTTTCTGTTTTGTGTTTACATCTAACCATGCAGTGTTCTTTTTTCTCTGTGTATTTCTCCCTCCAGGAAGATAATCCAAAAATTGCTCATTTTAAGGAAGAGATTGCTGATCACTGTTGCAGGAAAGCTTTTATTTTTATTAACTTGTAATATCTCTCACTAGTTGTTAAGTATGGATTTTTTTCTTCTTTTTTCTTTCCTTTTTCTTTTTAAAGATAAAAGCTTAGGCTATGCACAGATGTAGAAGTGGAATTCTGACCCAGATATTTTTCATTGTATGAATTGTGAATGCATATAGGTATTAGATGTGGCTGTTGCGTTATTACAGTAACTGGTAAATTGGATGCACTGAATAATCCCATATTGTTGCAGTGAAGGTTGGCCAGATTAACATCGTGATTTACTGTACGCAAGATAATTACAGACCAAAAGAAGATGCATGGACATGTGCATGGTGCAGTTTGATATTTATAATCATTAGTTTTACTGTTTAACACAATAACTGAAGTATTAACTCGGCTAGTGGCCAGTAATGCAGAGCTGGAGGCGGGCATTGGCAGTTTCCCCGGTTTGCACCCAGCTGGTTCAGTACTTCAAGCACAATATTAGGCACCATATAGCTTGTGCACAGAAATTTAAAAATTTCAGGATTTCCTTTAACTTTTAAGTGCTTGTTTCTACTAGTGTCACCAAACAAACAATGTCTCTACTCTTGGAGAAAGACGAGCATGAGCGGATGGTGCAGGGTGTGTCATTATATGGTGCCATTCGCAATTCAATCCACCACAGCCATTGCATGATATCATGCCATCCTTGGTCATAGGATTGAAGTTGGAAACTGTTCAGCAGAGCAAAAGGAGCATCAGAAAGGTTTTATGATAACACAAACCTTGGAACTAGTTGTAAAGACTTTATGATTAGAGAAAGTTTGGTCATTTTGTGAAGAAAATGGTCAGCAGCATTGATGTAAGAAGTTAGTTTTTGTTTAATTTCCTAATTTTGTTTGCTGATGAGAGTGTATGTTGTTTTCTTTGGTTGAGTAAACAATACTTCAAGTTACAATGGATGGTGCCATTTTTTCGTGTGTGGTTGGTGGAAGTATCCAGCTTATAACCACTGTATAGAGTGGAGTGGAAGTCCGGAAAGCAGTTCAGCCATTGTTAATACAAATTTTGGTCTGCCAGTGAAATGAAATGGAAGGTATTTTGCATTTCATTGAATAGACATTTGGGTCTCATGTCTAATGTACTCATTTTGTAAAAAACAGGATCAAAGGTAAAGAGCACCTTCTCTGTGGGGTCACTTTTGGATGACAACTCCTGGCATGACGTGGAGATTCGCAGGGAGCAGAGGAACATCACCTTCCTGGTGGATCGGGTCAGGATTGACGACGTAATTCATGGTGACTTCAAGAGGCTAGATCTTAATAGAGAGGTGAGTATTACACCCTTATCATCTGCTTAGAGCATTTAATGTTGTAAGAAATGGAATGTGTTTGACAAAATTTATGAAATATGAGAAAGATCTCAAAATCAGCTTTTAACAAATCTTTTTTTATTTTTCAGTTTTATATTGGAGGTGTGCCGAACTTGCAGCCAGGGATGGTGGCAAGAGTGAACTTCACTGGCTGTATGGAAAATCTTTTCATTAACGGCACTGCCATTATTCCTGAGATGCGAGATGCTGATGATTATTACTCTTATTATTACCGGCGTCCCAAGTACTCTAAGATCAACATTTCAAGCACCTGTCCTGTAAGTATATTTAACCCTGGAAGAGCCTGAGGGGGGGCGGGGGTTATATTGGTCATGGAGTAGTCTCATAGATAATGAAGGTGGAAAGGTGGAGTTAGAATGGAAGAAGTTGTATATTTATGTAGAATATCTTGTGTCTGTGTATGTATCTATCCCTACATCCATTTATACATTGTGTGTGTGTGCGTGTGCATTTGAGTGATTATGTTTCTTTAAATTTTGTGATTAACAACTTGAAACATTAATTAACATCATACATTTTGATTATCCACTTGTTTCTTGGCAGTATGGAGACTCCTCTGACCTGACCATGACCTTCCTGAAGCGAGAGGCTCACCTCCGCTACCCAGCCTTTGAAGATCAACGCTCCATCAATGTGTCAGTAGAGTTTAGGACGTATGAGGAGTCAGGTGTACTTATCTACCACAAGTTTTCCAACACAGGCTACTTCAAGGTGAGGGCATCTTAGGGTTCACTTTACTCTTATTTTTGATGCTGTTATCTTTCTTAAAAAGCTTTTTTTGTTTTATGTTTGGTTTAATTTGATATTTATAAATCTGTATGTTATGAAGCTAAATATACGGAGATGTAATCTACTTTTAATATCACTATTACAGCTCTATTTGGAAGATGGCAAAGTAAAAGTTGTGATCTCATCATCAAAAACCCCAGGCAAGGTTGTCCTTGATAACTTTGATGTTACTTACAATGATGGCCAGTGGCACAAAGCCATGTTTACTGTGGCTGAGAACAGCATGGAGCTCACAGTTGATGACGTCCCCATGAAGACCACAAGGATCATCTCCGTAATATCTGGCAAATACTTCCTTGTTGGAGGTAAGAGAGGAAAGAGGGGAGGTTGTTGAAAGAGGGATGTTGGGAAGGCTCCACAAGAACTTAGTCATAAAGGATTCAGTTTCTAATCCTACCTATCTTACCTGTTTACCTTTTTCCTTGATTTTAAGTTTTTTTTTTTCTCTCTTTCTTTCTTTCTTTTTTCTTTTTTTCTTCCATTGATAATAATAATAGTATCAGTATTAATAGCATTATAAAAAAAAACAACATTTTCCAGAGAACTCGGTTAATTGGGAAATCAGGTCTGCTAATTGACCCTTGATGATTAGTCACTTGTGGAGCCATTAATATATAAATAACATTTACAAAACAAAACTATTAGGGAGAGTGCATGTTCCCAACAGTGATGGATTAAGATATCCCAAGATTTATGTATCTATGCACAGCAGGTACAGCTAGCTTGTTTATATGTTCAAGTTTCATTTGATGTACCTTTTTTTGAAGGTGGTGTCTATGGGTCGGAAGGCTTCCTTGGATGCATGAGACGTATTTCCGTGCTGGGATTCATGCAGAAGCCCAAAGAGGAGGTGAGTTGTGCCTTTCTGCATTAGATCTGCTGAATTTTTCTGTTAAATCAGTACATTCACTTTTTTCTGTTTAAGACTAAATTTTTAAAAGATTGATAAGCTTCATATTAATGTTTTTTTTTTTTTTTTTTTTTTTTTTACAGGAAATAAGTGACAGGAAGGGAATAGTACTGGCTGCTTGTCAGATAATGGATCGTTGCAATCCTAATCCTTGTGAAAACCATGGTCGTTGCAAGCAGAATAGCAAAGAATTTTTCTGTGAATGTTCAGGAACAGGGTACTCTGGTGCCGTCTGCCACACCTGTAAGTATATCTTGTGGCGTTAAGAATGTTAACCCTTTACTGGGCACACGTTTTAAATACCTCATGTATATATGTATTTAAGTAATCATATGTGGTCACTTGCCTGCCAAAGGGTTAAGATTTGTCATGGACATCTTTTTCCTTTGCATTCATTTTGTATAACATAGCTCATGATTTTATAATGACCTGATATATTAGATATAGACATGTTATTGCGAGTATGAGTGCATGTGTGGTGTGCAATTTATGTGGTGCTTGAAAATGTGTGATCCGTGCATGTAAGGAATGTGTATGTGTGAATGTATATGTAGTTATACTTGTAAATATTATTATAGTAATACAGGAGCACAAATTCTCATTATGCTTGTCTCTCTCTCTTTCCAGCCTTGAACCCCATTTCTTGTGCTGCCTATGGAATGCAGAATCCCGGATCCAAACGTGCTGAAGTTTTTATTGACGTTGATGGTTCTGGGCCTCTTGTTCCCTTCCCTGTCACATGTGAATTTTACAGTATGTAATCAGTTTCCTATTTATTAGCTTTCTGTTGTTGTTCTTATAATAGTTACTGTTATTATCATTATCATGATAATTATCATAATTGTCAGTATTATTATTATTATTATTATTATTGTTATTGTTGTTGTTATTATTATTATTATTATTATTATTATCATCATCATCATCATCATCATCATCATCATCATCATCATCATCATCATCATCATCATCATCATCATCATCATCATCATCATCATTATTATTATTTTTATTTTCATTATCATTATTATTATCATCATTTTCTGCAATATACAGAAGAAATGGTCCTAAGGGAATGCTATTGAAATTTTTATTGATGATGATTCTTTAGAATAAGTGTTTAATTTTTTCATTAAATATGAATTTCTTACTCTATTATCTTTCTGTGGTATAGGATGAACCCTCATTTTGTGTTCTGTTATAATATGAACTATGAGTGAATGAGTGTCTTAAAATTATCTGTGTTAAATAAAAAGGAAAAACAGATGGAGAGAGAAGGTTTTTAAAGAAATTCAAGAAATAGTTTAGAGGAAAGAGGGAAGAGGACAAATATCATAATGATGGTTAGTCTATTAGTATTAAAGAACAGGAACTTGTAGTAATGATCTCTTCTCCTCTAAAGATGATGGCAAGGTGTACTCATACCTGGGCCACAAGCATGAGATGACAACAACTGTGGACGGCTTTGAGAGGAGAGGGTCATATGTACAGAACATTATTTATGACACCGAAATGGAACAGATAGAGATCTTTGTCAACCGCTCCACCAAGTGCCGGCAGCGCATTCACTTCGAGTGCCTGAAGGCCAAGCTCTTTAACTCTCCTTCACCTGAGGATCAGGACTTCCAGGTAAAGTAGCTTGCATAATTTTTGCTTTGCTCTGCTTATTATTCAAATATATCAAGACATGAAGAGGCCTCGGAGAATTTTCTTTGAAGTCCCATTACACTTTATCAGATAGTCTTAATATATGTAATTTCTCCTTCCAGCCCTACACCTGGTGGGTCTCCCGCAATAACCAGCCCATGGACTACTGGGGAGGATCTCTGCCAGGGTCTCGGAAGTGCGAGTGTGGTCTTATGGGCACCTGTGTTACTGGCAAGTGGTGCAACTGTGATGCAGGTTAGTATATTATAAAAGTTGAAAGCATAGTGACTTCTGGATGTGAAAAGTTCATTGTGTGTTGCTTTCACAAAAGATTCCTTCCAGATGTGTGCTAAACCAAATGTGATTTTATTTAATGTTTTTTGTGTGTAAATGTGATACTGGTAGCAGTGTGCTTACTTCAACAAGTAAGCAAAGTTAATTAAACTCTACAGTAAAAGGGAAAATTATGGTAAATATGGATGTTATAATGTTTGCAATCAAAGGAAATCTTATAAACATTTGCTAGTATGGTAATAAGCATGTCATGCAGAGTACTACTACTTTCCGTTGTCAAATCATAAAAGTCAAAGACGGGTACTGCACTCATGAGTAACTTCAAAGATTTCTGTCATATTGCAAACAAGATTATGTAACTTGTCTTATACCTCCCCCTTAGTCTTGAGAAACGAGTATGAGAAGAGTGTGAAGCCTTCGTGCAAGCAAGTCAGGTACTGTGCAGAGAGATGAGAAGCGTCTTCACAAGCATTTTGTGAGCATGATCGACATGGTGTGTGAGATCTTTTGGCTGATGAGTGCACTGTATGTTGATGTGGTTGATGGATTGATGATTTTCACCGATGTATTATTGCAAAGATGATTAAGAGATTGTGAGGTGTTTATTGTTGTAATGGTTATAGTTATCATCATTTCCATTATTGTATGAAAGATATGTATAAAGTTTTTCCTTCTCTCAGTGTCAATACAGTAAGGTCACAGTAATATTTAGAGTTGTGACAGTAAGTGAAACACAGGTTATGTGTGTAGAATATTTGTGCAAGTTGGTTAAGTATCTAACTGTCGTATACTCAAACAACAGCATTGATATGATATAGTTGCAGCACCAACATGGGATTGAATTAGCTATTTATATGTTATATCTCACAATTGTCTTAAATTTTCCTGAATTTTCCATTTTTTTCTGTCTTCTGTAGCTTAAGCGTAAACCATACCAAATTTTCAATATTATTTATGATTAGCAGGAACCCTTGATAAACTTTGAATGCTCTTCATTAGGCCTCGAGTCGTGGCTGTTTGATAGCGGAGAGCTGACCGTGAAGGAGCATCTTCCTGTGAGACAGCTGCGTATAGGAGACACAGGCTCACCCTTGGATGGCAAGAAGGCACGATACACACTTGGACCTCTGATATGTGAAGGAGATAGTAAGTCCAGTCTGTGTTTTGGGGTTTTGTGTCCAGATATTTCCAGTTGTTATATGTATATGTATCCGAGACTTTTCGTGAGTAGTTAATGTGTCTCATTTTATCTTAGTTCCTTCTGTTTTTTATTTATACTTTTTTTTTTTTTTTTTTTTTTTTTTCTCCCCCTTTATCCTCTCTTTCCCTGCCACTTTCTTCCCTTCCTCATCCTCTCTCTGCTCATATATATCATATCCTCCCTTCATTTCTTTACTTTCCTCTTTAACCCACCAACGCCCAGACTCTGCCCAGTGTGCCGGCCGCCCCGCAAGCAGTGAGCGCAAGCCCCGATACAGTGTCTCACTGGCGGGACGCCTGGTATTATTATTATTTTTTTATTTATTTATTTTATTTTTTATTTTTTTTTTCCTGGTGTCTCGTATGTGGGACACCCATCGTAAGTGGCTTAATGCCTCTTTCCTTCCTTGGTTTCTTCCCTTTCTTTTAACTTTCGTCTCCCTCTTTCATTTCCATGTCATTCTCTTCTTACCTTTCTGTACCATTCTTCCTTATTTTCCCTTCTTATTTATTGTATAGTTTCCCTTGTGAAAAGGAAATAAACCTGTCTCTTTTCTCCACAGACATCTTTGACAATGTGGTCACTTTCCGCAAAGCTGATGCAACCATCAACTTGCCACGATTTGACATGGGTCATTCAGGTGACATTTACTTTGAGTTCAAGACCACAATCCGGGATGGATGCCTGATCCATGCAAGGGGCACGACGGATTACATTAAGGTCTCCATTGTGGGTGAGTCTGATGAATTAGTTGCTTTTTATTTTTCTTATTTTTGTTCTTATTACCTTTATTTGTTTATTATTTTTTCTCATAGAAATTAAAGTATTATTATCATACTTTCAGGATATAGAAATCCTGATAATTTTATGTTTAAGGTGGTATATTTGGTTAGTGGCAAGTTTTTTCCTAATTGAGCTATAGTGCTTTTGTGTGTGCAAAGGCAAAAAAGCTTGGAAATAATATATCCCAAATTTTAGGAAAAGTTGTGAATTTATCCTTTTAAGATTTGTCTTGTTATACTTTGTTTATTTTCTTGGTCTTGGTAAAGCTACTGCATTAGTTGATTTCACAGAAATAGTTCATCACCAAAAATAAGATTTTGTTTAAGTATAAATTTGTAAGTGACAGAAATCCTGAAAATCAGTTAATCATCCAAAAATGTTCTTTCCTCAGGTGGCATGCAGCTCCAGTTCCAGTACCAGGCTGGTGCAGGGCCTATGAGTGTGAGCGTTGAAACAGCATATGTTCTGAACGACGACAAATGGCACTCAGTGTTAGTTGAGCGAAACCGCAAGGAAGCCCGCATGATTGTAGATGGAGGTGGAAAGGCTGTGCTGAAGGAACCTAGCGGTCCTGTGCGAGCGATACACCTGGAATCGGACTTTGTTGTTGGTGAGTGGCCTGAGTGGTGGTGATATAAGCCCTCTCTACCTTCCTTTCCCACTGCTTTTTTCTGACTGAGGTCGGAAACATGATTCGACTGCATAGTTGTTTTACTTCTTACGCGGTCATGTATTGAGGGAGTATTAAGTAGCTTGTTCATTTTTGTCTGTATTTTTAGTTTTTAGACTGGATGTGATCAGTGTCATCTGCTGTCCTGATTGTGTTGTCTCCCCATTCCAGGAGCCACTTTGGATTACCGAGATGGCTTTGTGGGGTGCATCCGTGCTCTGGTCCTCAACGGGGAACTGCAGGATCTTAGGGGAAGGGCTGAGAGGGGCATGTATGGGGTTCATGCAGGCTGCGTTGGGAAGTGCCAGTCTAATCCCTGCCTTAACAACGGAACCTGCCATGAGGGCTATTCCTCCTATCATTGCGACTGCCGATGGACAGCCTTCAAGGGACCAATTTGTGCTGATGGTGAGCTCTCATTTTACTTTTTTTTTTTTGTTTATGTATTCTTTATTACTTCTTTTTATTGAAGTATTAAGTGTATAAAGTATCTGACTTTCATGTAATATAGGGATACATAATGAAGAAATATATATATATATATATATATATATATATATATATATATATATATATATATATATATATATATATATATATATATATATATATATACATATTTGTATTTTATATATTATTATATACATTTTTAATATGTATACCTTATATGTTTATATTTATATATACATATTTATATTTTATATATTTATTTATATAAATATGTAAAATACATTTATGTTCATATATACACATTTACATATATTTATACATATGTATATGTATATTATTTATGTATTTTCCTAATTAATTACCCATATATTTATTAGGTTTAACCAATATTTTAATTATCTCCATTCCCTACAGAAATTGGTATCAAGATGCTAACAGATACAATGGTAAAATATGAGATCCCGGGCACCTACAAGTCCACCATTGCCGAGAAGATCCGTGTAGGCTTCACCACCACCAACCCACGAGGCTTCCTCATGGGGTTACACTCCAACATCACTGGAGAATACCTTACCCTTGCCATCTCCAATTCAGGTATGAGAAATGGTTACAAAGGCTAAAATTGTGTGTCTTGAAATTTGTTGTTAATTGATTTATATTTTTCTTATCTAGAAAGTGCATGGTTTGTTCATTTATTATTTTTGTCATCATTAATTATTTATTTCTGGGTTTTGCAGTGGCACTATTCATTTGGTTATTTCATTTAGATATTTCAGCAGTTATGTCCCATTGATCACTGATAGCTTCACTGTCATTAGAATAAGACACATTATACTGAACCCAATTTATGGCAACAAATGTAGTGAAAGTATGAAGGAGAATGTATGTCTTCAAAGAGCAAGATATGTAGTTGATCAGTTTTAATTAAATGTTCATCAGGAATAGATGTATTTCTGATAACATTTTATCAGAACTAGTCAAATACACCTCTTGTACTGCAAAGATATTTATTCTTGCTCATACCAAATCTACATACTTTCTTCTATAGTTCTATAGCAGAACTCACACGTCCAAATCATTTCAGGTCACTTGAAGGTCACATTTGACTTCGGTTTTGAGAGGCACGAGAAGGTCTACGGCAAGAGGACTTTCCATGAGGGACAGAACCATGACGTCAAGCTCTACCGCTCGGACTCAGGCCGGAAGCTCACTATGCAGGTGTGGAGATGGGATTTGAGTTTGTAGGGAGGGAATGGAGATGCTGCTGTAATTTAGATCTCTCTTTAGGTTATCGTATGATATTCAGTTATGAGAAGTTACTTAATGTGAAGTTAGCTACCAATTCATTAAAGAATTAATCCATTTACTGATGATTCTGTCCA
>NC_091582.1:4172398-4174898 GCF_042767895.1 Penaeus vannamei
TTTGACACACAGGCTTATCAAATGCTTTTCAGCAGGAGACCTCGTAGGGTGATACATATTTATTTTTAAGTGTGTATATACCATCAGATACAGTATATATACAATTTTGATATATATGATATTTATATCCCTTTCATCATCTTTCTCAGGAGTTCTTGCAATCATTTTTATTGCATTGCTGTGCATGGGGTTCTTAATTGGCCGATACATGGCACGACATAAAGGTGACTACCAGACCCATGAGGCAGATGGGGCTGATGCCGCACCGGATGCTGACTGGGCGGTGCAGCATTCCATGACGGGACACCAGGTCAAGAGGAACATGGAAATGTACATCTAGACAACAGCGGCTTCATGCCACACGAAACGCATACCGAGAATATAAACGAATAAAATCAGTAGAGATAAACTTCAAGAGTACAACACATGCTTGATTGTGTTAGATGAGGTGCTTAGTGCACATGATCATGTAGGTCACAAGCTAGAATTATAAGAAAGGTTTATCATGACATAAGAAATTTGTTTTTATTTTATTTACTTATTTATACATGTTTAAAGAGAGTTGAAATTGAGTAGATTACTTTTATTCATATGTGCTTATGAAGGATTAAAGCATAGTGAGTGATCATAATTTAAGACAGTGAGGGGAAGAAAATCTTTTCCAAACAATCTTTTATTTATTTGTTAATTATTATTTTCTGATTATTTTTTCTCAAAATAGGTTTGGGAATGAAATCCTCCGCATGCTAAACATTTTGTTCATAGACTGTTTAGCACATATTTTCCTTTTTTGTTATGATCAATTCTGCAGGAAGGTCCCAGAATTACTCATGAGTTAGCTGTATGTATTGAAGGTTGGTGAGATTCAAAGGTTGAATATCCTTTGGCGATTAGCATAATTTCAGGGCTCTTGGGGTCTGAGCACAAGCAAGGGGAATATATGAGAGCTTTTCTTTCTAATTGAGGAATGAACAAGAGGTATGCCTGGTAGTGTTGTCAGTTGGGAATGTGTATTACTTGTGACTGAGATGGCAAGTTTGACAAGCTTGTAATATCTGTCACGGATAAGTAGTAGTGGATTGATTCTTTATTGACTGTGCATAGTACTTAAATAAGTCATGAATGTTTGTGCAAATCAAGAATTACCAGCAATTTGATGCCATCATTCCTGAGTTTCCTTAACCCACTAACGACAGGTGTCCAATATATGAGACACCCGAAAAAATAAACATTGCTGGGCGTCCCGCCAGTGTGATGCTGTATCAGGGCTCGCACTCCGACACAGCAGCAGGCCGCGGCGGGTGGGCTGGCTGGCAGAATCCGGGGCAGCCCCGCCTACCGATTTTGTAGCCACCCGGAATCTTTTATTTTCGGCTTCAAAATATACCGGCATTAATGGGTTAAAACCTTTCTGGCAACTTTTCCCTTACGTCAGTCAAGTACTCTTAAGAAAGTCCTATGTTGCTTGTGTTTAGATCTGACAGTTCTTGTGCTTATCATGAAGGGTTTCAGACTAGTATAAAAAGCCAAAGTTGTTACACGTCCATTTTATTTCTTTATTATTGATAAGGGTTATATTTTAAGGTGTAATCTTAATGATTTTCTGTATATTTTTTTAGTTTAACCCCTAAGGGATGGCTTTTGTAATATCACAAAGATAGAGGTGAACACAGAGCTCATGCTGTGTGTTGCAGTTTGGGGGTAGATTTGATCGTCAGGGCAGGAAGCAAGTTATCATAAAACACTATCTGGCATCTGTTACCTCTTAACAGACACCCTTAAGTCAGTGTGCTAGATATGTTAGGGTGTCTGTTGACTGCAGTGAGTGGAAATGTTACACTTGTCAACTGTAACTCGAGCCATCATTTTTCTTTCTTAACCATTATACACTGAATATTATTACAAGGCAAAACATGGTTATCGAGATGTGGAGGAACACCCTTTTGTATGAGTGTTGCATTGTATCCCCCTCTGCTGGGGCTGAATACTGAATCTCAGAGCATAAACATATATAGCAATAAGAATCTCATTGTTTTTGTTTGTTTTTCCTTTTCTCTCATCTGATCTTTATCTTGTCCTTTTTTCCTTTTTTTTTATTGATATTGGTTATATATTTTTTCTTTTATTTTCTTTTTATGGTTTGGATTATGTTACTGTAAAGATCTGGTGGTTCACCTAAACATTTTTAAGCCATAACACAGTCTTTATAGTATTAAATGTTTCCATCTTGGTAATCTGCTGAAGTATTAACATGGTCTCATTGCTATATATTTAGGCCAATGTGCATTATGGGATAAGGTTGTGAGATCTGCATTTTGTAAGTTTATGTATATTTTTTCATTATTATGTTGTTTTTTCTTTCTTCTGGTTTCTATAGAAGTACCCACACGTGTTTATGTATATTGTCTCCAATTGCTATGAATTGAGGAATGTTTTAATTGTTTTTCATTGCTTTATAATTTGGAGAATACACCATAAAAAAGAATTTTTAACTGAAAAT
>NC_091582.1:4182398-4194898 GCF_042767895.1 Penaeus vannamei
CAGCAAGGAGCTTATGTTTATGGACGTCACCAGTGTACTTGAGAAAGAGGTGACTTTAATGTAATTCTTCAAGTATGAATATTTTTATTGCATCAGTGACCCTGTTACCTTGGTGTAGGTATGCGTTCTCGGAGTGCTTCTGGGTTTATCATTATCATTATAATTGTCATTGTCATTGTCATTGTCATTGTCATTGTCATTGTCATTGTCATTGTCATTGTCATTATTATTATTATTATTATTATTATTATTATTATTATTATTATTATTATTATTATTATTATTATTATTATTATTATTATTATTATTATTATTATTATTATTATTATTATTATTACCATTACCATATCCATTACCGTTACCGTTACCGTTACCGTTACCGTTACCGTTACCGTTACCGTTACCGTTACCGTTACCGTTACCGTTACCGTTATTATTATTATTATTATTATTATTATTATTATTATTATTATTATTATTATTATTATTATTATTATTATTATTATTATTATTATTATTATTATTATATTTTCTATAACACATTTTTGAATGCACATTTCCTTTCAGTTTTAACAAGATGGAGAAAAACGTGCTGAAGAATGTCCAGGTTTGTACGGACACCAGCGACTGCGTTGAGCTGTCTCGCACGTCTGGCCTATACCTCAAGCCAGAGGCGAGGGTCAGCATCACAGTCACTCTACCACAGCTCAAGTCAGGGCAGTCAATATCGAATTGGGAGGTGAGCCTGCTTTCGCTCTACATTTTGTTATCGTTGCTTTGGGTTTGCACAAAATGAAGTAGGAAGAGAGATGTGGGGTGTGAGCTATGAAAGTGCCTTAGTTTGAAGAATTTGATAAGAATGATTGACTTTTAACTGATATTTTGCACATAACTTTTAATGTTTTACTTCTCCTTGTTTGTGATTTTGTTTGTTGCTGGGTACTAGGTCATTGGAGGGCTGTATACAATATATAGATAGATAGGTAAATAATGTAGACAGACAGACAGACATTTACTGTGTGTATGAACGTATGTGTGTAATTTATCCATTAATATATATTCATTTTTATGTATTGAGCCAGGTTTATTATTTTTATTTTGTCACTTATTACACTCTTTTGTGGCAGGTTATGGAGAAACTGCGCTCTGCCATTCTGCCAGAAGTGTTCACAGTTATCAAGGTGACCAAGAGTACGCTCGAGTTCCTGAGATTTGATGCAGAAATTGAGAACCGAAAGAATCTCCCTCAGGTCATCAGTAAAATTGATCAGAAAGTAAGTGTTACCATGCAAATGTTTTCTATATGTTTATTTTCTCTTATAAGAAGTAAAGAGAGTACTGTTTTAACATGTTATCGTTAGATGTTTTAACCCATTGCTCCTGGGAGCAGCGTGCATGTAAATGCCATTCCCTCTGAGTTTAGTTTGGTTTAGTGCTTACACATAGATGGCTCCTCAAGTTACAAGTCAATTAACCCACTAACGATAGGTGTCCCACATATGAGACACCCGAAAAAATAAACATTGTTGGGTGTCCCGCCAGTGTGACGCTGTATGAAATATTTTATAGAAAAACATAGATAAAGAAGATTAACATGTCCTACCTTTAGTGAGACTTTTGTGTGTGTTTTGATCTTGCTTGTCTTTTACTGTTCAGACTTAGGGTCTTGCTTGCACAATTTCTAATCACCCAGTGTATATGCCTCCCCTGTGATAGACAGGGAGGAGGAGGGATGGATAGATGAACTGAGGGATGGATAGATGGACAGAGGAAGAAAGGGACTTATTTGAGAAATGATGGAATTAAGGATGGATGGATAACTAAAGGAAAAGAGGGAGAGAGGGTGGGATGGAGTGTAGGAAGGAAGGATAGGGGAGGGTAGGAGGAGGTAGAGAGAGAGATAGAGATAGATAGCCATGCAAAAAATACTACAATTCCACTGACTCAACAGGGCATCAAGCTGAGTGGCTTCTCAGACCTCCTGAAGATCAGAGCGACAGAGGCCAAGGCCCCCTTCCCCTCACGTCATGATTGGGACAGCTACTTCAGGGACGCGAAGCACATGAATGAGATGAAGCCAGGAGAAAGGCCAGACACGGTACATTTCCAGGTAGGCTTTGCTTTAATATTTTTCCTTTTTGAATGGTAAGTAAATTGCTTGGATTTGGTTGAGGTGTGACACCAGTTTGTCATTATATACAGATCATATTTTCAAGCTTAGACGTATCCACTCCTGCATCTCTTGTAACTTTTGCAGGACCTTCCGTGCCGCTGGTTTGCACATATCAACGATGGAGACACCAACAAGCCCAGTGATTATGTCCTCAGCAAAGTGATGGCTTCCTTTGGGGAGATCAGATCAGTGGACATCCCCCTCTGTGACCCGTATCGCAAGAAAATGTCAGCCTCTATCAACGGTATCAAGACCTTCAGCTTTGGTCAGGACTTGGTGTTTGAGGCCTATGTGCAGTTCAAGGAGTACATAGGCTTTGCCAAATGCATGCACGCATTGCAGGGCAAGAAGCTAGTCTTCCTTGAAGGGGACAAGGCATGGAGTGCGACCATTAAGGTGGGTTTGGCATTGTTACTGGTTAGGGAAAGAGAATGCTTCCCTCTTCTCACATTTTTTTGATTATTAGTGTTACTAGTTTTTCTTCATCTTGTTTTGTATAATTTAAATTGGTGTCTAATATGGATGATTAGAAAATGTTATTAGCTAAAATGGAGGGGAGAGAGAACTGATTAAAAGAACTATTTTTTCCAGGTGGACTTTGACAAGACCAAGCACCTGTCAGAGTATTCAATCAAAAAACGCTCAGCAGAACGAGAAAAGCTGCAGGCCGTAGAGCGTGAAGCTGAGGAAAAGTTGCGCAGAAAGAGAGAGATGGAAGAGATGAAAATGGAAGCTGAAAGGTAAGATGATGAATTTGATGTGGAGTAAGTTAAAATATTTTGGGATGTACAGAGGAGTTTACATGTAAGAAATATGTTAGAAATCATAATTTTATTTCTTTTTTAGAATGAGACAGGAGGAGGAAAGGAGGATGAAGGAGGAACGCAAAGAGGCAAAGAAAAAGGAGAAAGAATGTCGAAGGAAGGAGAGAGAGGAAAAGAGACGGAAGAAAAGGTTAATGAAAGTGGAAGAAAAGATAAAGAAGCAGGAGGAGGAAGAGGAAGCCAAACTTGCCAGGAAGATTGCTTTGGAGGAGCGCAAGTTGCTGATCGCCCAACGCAAGCTGGAGAGCATTCGACTCTTGGATGAACTTTTTGAGAGAATTAAGGTGTGTTTGGTTCCTTTAATTCACCTCTTGTAGTATAGTTTGTTATTTGAGAGGTTCTAGATGTGCTTTGTTTCCTTAGAGGTTATAGATAAGTTTTCCTTAGTTGGAATCTGTTACTGATGTTTACCATTCTAGGTTGGTCGTCAGAAGGAGATCGCACAGAAGAGGGAGGAGGAGATCTTCCGGCATTTGGATGAACACAATAAGAAGCAGGTGGAGGAGTTGAAGGAAAAAGAGGTTTGTAGTTATGCTTATTTTTCTTTGTTCGTGAGCTTGATATGCTTAATGCAGAGGATGCGAATCTTTTTTTGTAGGTCTTGAATCTGAAGGAAGCCTGTTCTTTCTATTCTTGATTGATAGTTTACACTAATTGATGAAGGCGATGGCTCTTTATAATTGATTCCTTTCCATTCCCACGTTCCCAGCTGAAGGAACGCAGACACCAGGAGAAGCTGGCAGACCAAGAGCGAATGCTGCGTGATAAGCTTGTCCGCTCCTACAAGTCCAGGGAGGAGGACCGAATGGAACAGCAGCGTGAGAAAGTGCGCAAGGCTGTTCAGGGAAAGGTAGAATTGTTAATTCCCACTTCATGTTCTCAGGACAAAGATAGTGTGGTTCCTGTGATTAAAACCTCAAAACAGTGTAGTAAAATGGATAGCATAAATTAATTTTTCTTGATGCAAGATGGATACTAGAATTTATTTTTTGTAGAATATTCAGAACATGTTATAAAAGGATGATGTGATTCAAGGAATGGGGATATCAGATGGTCAGGTAGCTCTAATTATTGACTCTTGGTGACTAAATGCTTATAGAGCCATCTGTATAAACAAAATTCACAAAACAACTACAGTGCGTCGAGAAGGGGATCATGACAGTAAAATATTCTGAAGGCTGCATTTGTGCTCCCCCCTCTCCATCTCACTAAGCATCTGTCCTGGTTAGGCATATATTGAAGGGAAGTGAAAGGACCTGATTCCGATCGATCTTTGTAGGTGCAACTCCAGAGTGTCATTTCGGCTGCATCGCTGTCCTCCATCTCGACTGCCACGTCAGAGAGCGACAGTGACTCCTCCTCCGAGTCCTCAGATTCCTCGGCGTCTTCAGAGACAAAACTGGGCAAGCTGTCCACTGGTATTTCTTTTGACTTTCTTCATTGTCCTGTTTTCTTTTTGTGGTGATTGCTAGTGTGTGACAATACAAAACATGAATGGATAAGTAGATGAAATGTTGTATAACAATTTTCCGATTTACATGGCATGGGAAAGGTATGATTGTTTACAAGCAGTAGAGAACATTTGTGCAGGGGATTAACTGTGTTTGCTAGGGACAGGCCTTTACTTGTACCTTGATAGAAAAGTGCAAAGAATGTGTTACAGTTGTCATGTTGAATGAAATTAATTCTCTCTCTCTCTCTCTCTCTCTCTCTCTCTCTCTCTCTCTCTCTCTCTCTCTCTCTCTCTCTCTCTCTCTCTCTCTCTCTCTCTCTCTCTCTCTCTCTCTCTTTCTTTCTTTCTTTCTTTTCCTCTTCCTCGTAATCTTATTCTCCCTCTCTCTCCCTCTCTCTCCTCAGTTATAATTCACCTGCACTTCTTAATCCTGCACTTCTAGATTTGCTTATAAGCTAGATTGTTTTGTGAGACCAATAAATTTTCCATTTGCAGGTCGTCTTCGAATGGATCACATGGATGAAGAAGAGCAGTATGATGAGTATGGGGCCTGGCACAATTCCCAGGGCTCCCAGCACCACTACTACTCATACTATGATGGCTATGGTGATTCAGAGGGCCAGGGTTACCACCAGTCTTGGGGCCAAGATGAGGGCTTTGAACGTGGCAGGGGACGTGGAAGAGGCAGGTGGCGGTTCCCTAGAGGTCCTTGGAGAGGCCGTGGGTTCAGGGACCGAGGCAGGGGGTTCCGGGACAGAGGTAGAGGCTTTAGGGGTTCATGGAGCAAGTATGGGCAGGAAAGAGATGGGGCCAAGCCACTGGAAGTTAACAAGCCTGTAACAACCTGGTACAAGAGAGGAAGTGACAATGAGCGCGATGACTCCAGGTCGAGATCTCGGAGCAGGTCGAGGTCCAGGAGTTCCCGATCACGTTCTAGGTCAAGGTCCAGGAGATCTCGCTCCAGATCGAGGTCAAGATCAAGATCCAGAAAGTCTGCCTCAAAGTCTCGCTCGAGGTCTCGAAAGTCTCGTTCCAAGTCGAGGTCAAGGTCCAGGAAGAATTCCAAGTCGAAGTCGAAGAGTCGATCCCATTCCCGTTCAAAGTCTGGATCAAAAAGCAGGAGTAGGAGCAGGAGCAGAAGCAGAAGACGTAGACATTCTAGCAGTGATGACAGATCAAGTCGGTCCTCAAGAAGGAGGTACAAGCGAAGAAGTGAACGCTACAGGAGGAGCAACAGCAGGAAGAAGGATGAGGATAAGGATGTAAATTATGAAGACCTTAGAGAAAGTGACCTGGAACTCTCCAGTGATCCAGAAGATGCCTGGAGATATGAAGAGGAATATGAGGAAGATGAAGAGTATTATGAAGACGAAAACGGTTACTACCCCCAGTATCCCTCCCGTGCACGTGGTCGTGCAGGGTTCAGAGGATTTAGAAGGGCCTTCCGGGGACGGTGGCCCAGGTGGAGAGGGAGAGGGCGAGGAAGGGGTTATTCCAGCTACTATGACTACCCTGAGGATTATGATTCCTGGAGGCATGATGAAGCTAGCACAAGGGACCAGTACCAAACCATGTATCAGAAGTACTTTGAGAGTGTGGCTGACCGTGAATCCTCTAGCAAGAGTGGACGGCCCCCAGAAGAGTATGATAACAGGAAGGAGGGTGATAACTATCGGGAGAGAGAGGAAGGCCACAGGAGCATGCACAAGGAGAGGGAACAGCCACAGGAAGACTATGAAAACAATCACAGAAGCCATCATGAGTACAGTGATGGGAGGAATCCAGACAGACTAAGAACTCAGGATAGTTGGCCTAGTTATGAGAAAAAATGGAAGCATGGTGCAGAGGCGAAGTCAGAAGATAGGGATAATTACAACGAAACAAGCAGAAAGGCCCAAGCGTTTAACAGGGAGTTAATGGACTCTGTGCGTGGAAGACGAGAGACAGAGAGTATGAGAGAACCAGAGGATGTGGAAAGCCGGAGACATGGTGATAGAGAGAACTTGAGACAACGGCTCAGCAGGGAGAGAACAAAACCCTATAGAGAAGAGAGAGACAGTAACAGAAAGGATCATACAGTGAGAGAGAGTCTAGAGGACAGCCGACGAGATCGCAGCTATGAGAGAGATGGACAAATTTCAAGTGCGATTGTCAAAAGCAGTGGCAGTGAAAGGAGATATGGTGATAAGTCTGTTTATGAAAAAGAACGAGACAAAGACCGTAATGGTGACAGTAATATTGACTCGCGGTGGAAGAACCAAGTGCTAAGAGCAGACATTGAGAGAGATAGGAAACGAGAAGTTTCTGTGAAAGATAGATTAAGTTTTGGAAATGTCAAAAGCAATAGTGATACTGATCGCATTAATAATAGGTTGAAATCAATTGCTGAACAAGGTGCCTTTAAGCATAAACAGTTGGACATTGAGACTAGGAGTGGACGTGATACAGAGCGGAGGGACCTGAGACTTTGGCATAATACTGACTCAAGTGAAAGTAGACGGGATTCGAAACCCAGTGATCCTAGAAGTAGGCGTGACATTTTATATAGCAGTGGTAGAGACAGGCATGAGACTGACCATGGGGGAAGTAGAGAGAGAGGGGATGAAGTTAGTGAAAGTAGGAAGAGACGGGATCACGAGAGAGTTTCCGTGAGGGAGAGTTCTGAAAGAGATGAAGAGTCAAATGAAAGTGATTCAGATAGAAAGAGGCACCACAGTGATGGTAGTAGAAAGAAAAGGAAAAAGAGAAAAAGAAAGAGAGAGGAAAGAGGTGATATCAGAAGGCATAAGCATAAAAAGAAAAAGAAGAAGAGAGTGATGGAGAGGAAGTAAAGGGATAGAACCAATCTTTTTCAGGTTGCTATGATAAACCAACTTGAACTTAAACAAATTTCAGTGACATATGAAAGATTGTGGAAAGACGTGAAATTGTATGAAATCTGAGTGCCTATATTTGTGTTGTGTACATATTTTCATTTCAGGTTATTTTATATATGAAGACATTCAGAGACAGACTCCATGTTTGCTAAAAAAAAGAAAAAAGAAAGAGAAAAAAAAGTGAATCCTCCTCCTTTTTAAAGTGGATACAGGCGGCTGAATTTCATTGACTGAAGGAGCTGAGGATTCTTGAGTGCAGTTTCCAAGCAAGAGATATTTTATACAAGATATGAATAATGATTAAGTGTTTTTCAGGTTTCTCTTTCAGCTTTTCTATTTCCAATGGGAAGTCTCTTTGTAGACATTTATAGACAGTTTCACTTGGTAGTAGAAATACAGTGATGGTTATCCCTGAAGAGACTTGAGACTCAAGTGGACTGTGATTTGAGGATGTGAAAGGAAGCATAAAATTTTAAATAAGTTTATATAAAGAGTGACAAATGAGAGAGTGTTGAAACTAGAAGAGCATATTTCAATGATGTTCATGAAACTGCTGGGTTGCGGAAGTTGGTTACAGTGCACCTTCTAAGTTTTTACAAAGAAGCAGTGAAAACTGTGAACTTGAAGATTTTAAAATGCTTTGAAGAAGTGTATGAAGCGACAGATAAATGGATAACGAGGAACCATCTTGTACGGCTGCAGTAGTAAATCAAGAAGAATGGAATTGCTTCATTTTATGACATACTTGATTAAAAAGTGACAGGTTTGACAGTCATGTACATGAAATGAATCTTGAAATGTGTTGAGTAGAATAGTGGAACTTTATAAAGACATTTTAAATCTTGTGAAAGAAACACCTATAATATTTCTGCATTATGTTACATTACAAAAACATTTATTTATTGTGCAAGTTCATTATACAAACTGCAGTGATAAAAAGTAAGATTTGACATTTGTAACTTACTTAGGTGTTTACAAAAGATTTTACTCTCAAGGTTTTGTTTTCTCTTATTTTTTTCTGACATTTTAGAATATTTTTTCCTGGATGAATATGACATGTTTAGATGGTTTATGATTTATTTATTTTTATTTTCATAATATGAGAATATAATACTATTTTATGGTAAGGAAAAGGGTACCAGTGCACAAGTGCAATATTTCAGATATTTTCTCTCAATCTTTTCTCTCTTCTTCATTCTGCTCTCTTCTCTCTTCTCCTCTCCTCTTCCCTTCCCTTCCCTTCCCTTCCCTTCTCTTCTCTTGTCTTCTCTTGTCTTCTCTTGTCTTCTCTTGTCTTCTCTTGTCTTCTCTTGTCTTCTCTTGTCTTCTCTTCTCTTCTCTTGTCTTCTCTTGTCTTCTCTCCTCTTTTCTCGTCTTGTCTTGTCTTCTCTTCTCTTCTCTTCTCTTCTCTCCTCTTCTCTTCTCTCCTCTTCTCTTCTCTCCTCTCCTCTCCTTTTTTCTCCTCTCTTCTCTTCTCTCCTCTTCTCTTCTCTTCTCTTCTCTTCTTTCCTCTCTTCCCTTTTCTCCTCTCCTCTCCTCTCCTCTCCTCTCCTCTCACCTCACCTCTCCCTCACCTCTCCACTCCACTCCACTCCACTCCACTCCACTCCACTCCACTCCACTCCACTCCACTCCACTCCACTCCACTCCACTCCACTCCACTCCACTCCACTCCACTCCACTCCACTCCACTCCACTCCACTCCACTCCACTCCACGCCACGCCACTCCACTCCACTCCACTCCACTCCACTCCACTCCACTCCACTCCTCTCCTCTCCTCTCCTCGCCTCTCCTCTCCTCTCCTCTCCTCTCCTTCTCTCTTCTCCCTCCTTCCTTCTCCATGCTTTCTCCATTTTGTTGTGCCCCCAGACAATTGAAGTGTTGCCACGTGGCTCTAGACCTGAGAAAAAAAGAAGTTCCTTTTGGTTTTAATTTACATGTTGTTGACTATCAATATGTTTTCTTTTCTTTCTTTCCTTTTTGCATTACTAGTCAGGGGATTTTGCATTTTTCTTTTGAACTGATAGATTGCTGTTTTAGTGGAAGAGAATTGTTATTTGTCAGGTATTAGAAGCTGATTTGTGTATGCTTGTGAGTGAATGAGTGTGCAGGTGTGAGTCAGTGTTTGTTATGTGTGTGTGCTTGCTTTTGTGTGCTTGTATGTGTGCTTGCTTGTGTGTGTGTGTGTGTGTGCGTGCGTGCGTGTTTGTGCATGTGCGTGATAGCTTTCCTGGTTTAAGTACATTAGAGTGGGAGCTCAGCTCGGGAAACCTTTCACTTATAAATAGATTTTATCATGCACCATATCATGCACCATATCTTTTAGTGCGCATGGATGTACTTGTCTGTGGTGTGCATATCTGCGGTATATAAGAATAACATAGATATTTATGTTTATATGTATGGTTATATGTATTATATATGATTTTATATGTATTATGAATGCAAGTGTGAGTATGTGTATGAATATGGAACAGCTGCATTTGATTTAACACTTGCATGTACACGCATACACACACACACACATACACAGTGTATGTAGATTTTTTCTTATATATTATAATTTTATGTACTACATAATGTACTAAATTTATTTTACTGTTTATGTATTGGTAAGTAACTGTGTGACAGTTAGTCTTTTTTCTTTTAATCTAACAGGAAAGACCTGATAAGACATTATTTTAAGGTATAATTCTTCCAGCTTTTGTTAAAAAATTAGAACAAGAATTTTTTTTATCAGAACCAATGTCTCCATTTAGTTCATATTTTTTGTATGTGTATAAAATTAAGATTTTTTTTCTGTCAAAGATTGAAAAGATAAATATGCAATTGGGACTAAATGAAAGAATTAAAAATTTAGTTTGTAATTTACATGGACAGTTATACAAGTGACTCCAAGTTGTAGCAAATGATTCAACAGATATTAAGAAAAGAAATATGGAGAGAAGCAGAAGAGGAAGAGAAAGGGGATAAAAAATGGAGACAGTGTGTGCATTTCCTCAAGGAAAAAGTATCAAGGCATTTCTCTCTCTCTCTTTTTTTATATTCTCTATTTTCAGAGGTGTGATATAAAAATCTCACAGTACGCATTCAGGTTCATGCTTTCCTGCATTTCCGAGGCTAGAAGTGAATATGTAGTGGACACAAAAGGAAAAGAAAAGAGTGAAGTGTGTGCCGTTGATATAAGAATTTCTTTTAAGAGAATAGATGAGTGTAATGTTATTGTTAGAAGTGGACACTGAAAAGCAATGGCATGTCCTGTGAACCAAAGTAGTTATAAAGTACAGCCCAATATTGACTTTGATGTGCATGAAGTGTATGATGGTAAGCTGACAGTATTAAGAAAGACATGCACATCATTGAAAGTAAGAAGATTCACTTGGGAAACGTGATGACGAACTTGAGTGAAGTACTAATAATATATCTATATTTCTTTTTTATTTACCGATTATTCTTATTAATTTTTTATAGGTGTAGATGAGGCTAGAGAGAATCTGTTCTCTCTTTGGTTGTTTCCACCTCTTCTACAAAAAATAATGTACATAGATAAAGTTTTTTTCTTGTACAGATTGGATTTTGAAATTAGAAATGATATTGAAAATTAAAGTTGCTGCATATAAGATGGAATATGTTATTTACACATGCATAATTTTAAGTATTCCCACCCAATGCCAAGCTGGTTGTTTTTGTGTGTGGGGGGTTGGAGACAGAGACTGGAGCTCAGTGCCAGGGATCATCCTATCTTGAGTCTCAACCCTCAACTCAGCTAATTTTGCAGTCTTCTCTAGCTCCCCCTTTTCTTTTCCCTTTTTTCTCCTACTCATTTTACTATCCATATCCTAAGGGGTGAGAGCTGTGTTGAAAGGAAGACTGACTGACTTTGTGACAGTCA
Organism: Penaeus vannamei; assembly: GCF_042767895.1. NCBI lineage: Eukaryota > Metazoa > Arthropoda > Malacostraca > Decapoda > Penaeidae > Penaeus > Penaeus vannamei. The sequence goes on from NC_091582.1 coordinate 4,193,619, forward strand.
CGAATGGCCAAGGGGATCCATGGGCAGGGTATTCCTCTGTTTAGTTGTCTAGCCCTTTCTCCTTAAGGGGATCCCCAGGGTGGACTGTTTCTCTCCCTAAAATACTCCAGGCTTTCCATGGCCAGTAAAAGAAGAATATATACCTTTATTAAGGGCAAGCCTCATTGCTCTTTAACTGGCCATGGTAAACCGACCAAATTCGCTTCAGAAACTATCGAAGACACTCAAAACTATCTAATCATGAACATGACCCGAGATAACTTGCCTACTCCTCATCCATCCATCCTCTTACTCATGTTCCCCCTACACCCCTTCCTCCCACTCTCTTCCACACATCCCATTCCTCCCTTTTCCTGAGATAATTCAGTGGAAAGTTCCCTTTTAGATAATTTCATTATTATTGTCCCTGCCTATCAGTGTTTTCCAAGTTGGCAAGTATTCGCTGTAAGTCGTTTAAGATAGAAGACTTGGGCATCAAGACAGGGCTGAAAGGAATGCTCGACATGAAACGCAAGAATTGACATTTTCTTAGGAAGTATCCCGGCAGAAATTTGAATTTTGTTTCAAACAATGAGTATGAGAGTTAAACGCAGGCCTGCAAACCGCTCGATGATCTACACCTTGTACGTAGAAGAGCAGTTGGCCAATTTCAGATTCTGATAATCGCTGAAGGTGATTTACAAACACATACAAACACAAATACACATGAGCTACATGGGCCGCCTTAAAAGCCACAATTCGTCAAATTGCACCAAGATCCTCTCATTTTCAGATTGGTTTTCCTTATTCTTCAACAGCTTTCCTCCTCGCCCTCCAGTTTCAAATGGACTTACACATGATTTTTCATTATAGTTTTTTTTATACTTAATATGGCCTCTTTCTTATATAAAGTAACTCTCCCTTCCAATATTTTCCACTATAGTTCTTTCCAATATTATTACTTTTTATAAGACATTTCTATGATAAAAGAAAAAAAATCATCTTTCATTAAAAAAAATAATGAAAGTATTTACTCTTAAAATTTTTCTGTTGTATCCCTTAAAGTAACTCCTTTCCCCGAAAAAAAGGTGATTTACTTATCCAACTAAAATAACTTCTTTCCCATAAGAATGACCTTCATAAAAAAAAAAAAAAAAAAAAAAAAAAAAAATCGATGCATATACAACTAAGTCCATGAAAATGAAACCACCCTCGATGATGCATTCCTCTTCCCTTACATTTTCGAGCTGACTTTCCCCTAAAATATCCCGCCCTTTACCCATGAAGGTCAAAATTTCCAC
>NC_091582.1:4199898-4202398 GCF_042767895.1 Penaeus vannamei
TCTTTTTTCCTTCAAATTTCGCAAGCGCTTTTGAGTATACTCCCTATCTGCCTGTGGGGGCGTGTCTATCTGCTCGTGCGTGCGTGCGTGCGTGTCTATATAGCTGCCTGTACGCACGTGCTCTTAAAAGTTAATTAACGTGCGTGTGTATGACTGCATGCACGTAACCACTGGTCTGTTGATACGTTATTAGAATAAATAAATAAACAAAAGAGATAAATAAAACGTACATGTGCTTTTCCGTATAATCGTAATTTTTATTCCATGTCCAGAACGCAATTGCGCTTTCTGCCTACAGACGCAAATCCTTCTCTACGCTCCTCACAATACGTAGAAAAGAGAATCGTTTTAGACACATTTCGTCTGAAGTCCCTGGGATTCCTCATGAACAGAGCGTGACGCAATCCCGTACAGTCAACGTCGCAGATTTCCTTGATCATTAAGACGAAGACAAAGATTAATAAGACAAGTAATAATGATGATGATGATGATGATAACAATAAAAAAAATAATGATAATGATAATGGTGATATGATAATGATAATGATAATAATGATTATATTAATAATAACAATTATAATAATGATAATAATAATAATAATAATGATAATGATAATGATAATAAAAATATTAATAATGATAAGGAAATAATAATAATGATAATAATAATAATAATAATGATAATAAGAAGAATAAGAATAAACAATAACAATAATGGTACTAATAAAAATGATAATAATAATAATGATTATAACAATAATGATATTAATAACAAAAGAAAAAATCAAAATGGATACGGTTGCTAAAGATGATCTATACTGCAATCGTTAATGTCTACTTACAGCGTTGTTTACGTAGACAGAGAACGTGAAAAGGAAGAAAGAAAGAAACGAAAAGAAAAGAAAAACAAACAAACAAGCAAGAAGTCTAGCTTAACATGCTTCTTAATCAGTATATTTGGCAATAAATAAAACTAGCGAAACCATATTCAATAATATCTTCATAAAATCAATAGCAAGTATGTTTAGGTCGTTAAAGTGTGTGTGTGTGTGATTTTGTGTGTGTGTGTGTGTGTGTGTGTGTGTGTGTGTGTGTGTGTGTGTGTGTGTGTGTGTGTGTGTGTGTGTGTGTGTGTGTGTGTGTGTGTGTGTGTTTGAGTTTGAGTTTGTGTGTGTGTGTGTGATTGTGTGTGTGTGTGTATGCGTATGCATGTGTGTGTATGTGTATGTGTGTGTGTGTGTGTTTGTGTGTATATGTGTATGTGTGTGTATGTATGTGTGTGTATGTGTGTGTGTGTGCGTATATTACCCAGTGTCCCTCTCCTGTTTGCTTCGCCGCATCTCCCCAGAAATGATGATTTGATAAGCGGCACCTTCCATCGCATCCGTTGCCATGACACCACATTTCTAGAACCCACCATCTCTATAAACGTTTATTGTTGCTGGAAAACAAAAAAAAAGTCAGTAAAATGCAGCACAAATGAAAGAAAAATAATAAAAATAGAAATAAATGAATAAATAAATAAAAAGACGTAATAGCAACATGACAAAGACCTTAGAAAACAACTTAGGAACAGCGTTCGAGTTTGACAACAAAGGATCTTTTGCGTCAGCTGAGAGGAAAATTTAGGAATCTTGCGCCACTTTCTTAACATTTTTTTCCTAATATTAACACCGTGCAGACTTGGTGAAAATGATATATTTCTTGTCCTATTTAATACTTATTTATCTTCTCCTGAGATTAAGTATTCCATATAAATCTCGAAGGAATATGGAAAAATGATGCATCATATCGAGAAAGAAATGTAGGGAGAATAGATTATAACATGATCTAAACACCTATAAAAGAAGAGAAGAAGAAGGAGAAATGTGATGAAGAGGGAGATAGGGAAGAGGAAGAAACAAGGAACTAAGAAAACTGGATAAAGGTACAGAGAAGAGTAATATCGACCGATTTTATTTCATATACACAAAAGTTGTTTTTTAACACACAACGCTGAAGCGGCACCGAAAGATTCGAATCTCCGGGTTTCGAAAAACACGAATCAAGGAAGCGTTTCGAACGTTTTTATTTATTTATTCGTTTATATATTTATCTAACTATTTACTACTTTTCAAGGGCTTCACTTTAGTGTCTTTATTGTTGTTGTTGTTATTTTTATCATTAATATTATCATCATTATTGTTATTAACATCTCTATTAATATCATTTTTATGATCATTATCAATATTATTGTTAAAAATATCATTATTATCATTATCGTTATCGTAATAATCATCATTATCATCAAGATTATAATTTTCATCACTAATATCAATACTATTTGCATCAACTTTATCATCTGTAGGAAATTCATATAATTATTAGCATAACACGTTTCTTCCAGACATTTTTTTTTTTTTTTAATTAATTCCTTATTGCATTATGATCATTATTATTATTTTGTCGTGCCTTTCTTTAATCCTGCGTTTGTGAAGCTTGTCACTATTTCTTGGAAGGG
>NC_091582.1:4209898-4217398 GCF_042767895.1 Penaeus vannamei
CAAGGAGAGAAATAAAGCAAGAGAGGAGATAACAAGAAGAGAAATAAAGAAGAGAAACTAACAAGAAGAGAAATAAAGAAGAGGAACTGACAAGGAGAGAAATAAAGAAGAGGACCTAACAAGGCGAGAAATAAAGAAGAGAAACTAACAAGAAGAGAAATAAAGAAGAGGACCTAACAAGAAGAGAAATAAAGAAGAGAAACTAACAAGAAGAGAAATAAAGAAGAGGACCTAACAAGAAGAGAAATAAAGAAGAGAAACTAACAAGGCGAGAAATAAAGAAGAGGAACTGACAAGGAGAGAAATAAAGCAAGAGAGGAGATAACCCGGGCTTTCCTCGCCCAGAAAGAAGATCAGAATGAAGGCGAGATGTGCTAATAATAAATTGTGGGAAATACGCTTTCGTCCATTGATGGTGCACGGAGCTCGGCGCTGCTTGCTCATGGACCTTTACGCACGCATGTGTGTGTGTGAGAGAGAATTTGATTGTGTGTGTGTATTTGTGTGTGTGTGTGAGATGTGTGTGTGTGTGTGTGTGTGTGTGAGAGAGAATTTGATTGTGTGTGTGTGTGTGTGTGTGTGTGTGTGTGTGTGTGTGTGTGTGTGTGTGTGTGTGTGTGTGTGTGTGTGTGTGTGTGTGTGTGTGTGTGTCTGTGAGAGAGAGAATTTGACTGTGTGTGTGTATGTGTGTGTGTGTGAGAGAGAATTTGATTGTGTGTGTGTATGTGTGTGTGTGTATGTGTGTGTGTGTGTGTGTGTGTGTGTGTGTGTGTGTGTGTGTGTGTGTGTGAGAGAGAGAGAATTTGATTGCGTGTGTGTATGTGTGTGTGTGTGAGAGAGGGAATTTGATTGTGTGTGTGTGTGTGTGTATGTGTGTATGTGTGTGTGTGTGTGTGTGTGTGTGTGTGTGTGTGTGTGTGTGTGTGTGTGTGTGTGTGTGTGTGTGTGTGTGTGTGTGTGTGTGTGTGTGTGTGAGAGAGAGAGAGAGAGAGAGAGAATTTGATTGCGTGTGTGTATGTGTGTGTGTGTGTGTGTGTGTGTGTGTGAGAGACTTTGTTTGTGTGTGTGTGTGTATGTGTGCGTGCGTGTGTGTGTGTGTGTGAGAGAGAATTTGTTTGTGTGTGTGTGTGTGTATGTGTGTGTGTGTGTGTGTGTGCGTGTGTTCGTGTGTATGTACGTGTGAATGAGTGGATAGATGGGTAAATATATGAAGAGGGGAAATAATGGTTAACTATATATATATATATATATATATATATATATATATATATATATATATATATATATATATTTATATATATATATATATAGAGAGAGAGAGAGAGAGAGAGAGAGAGAGAGAGAGAGAGAGAGAGAGAGAGAGAGAAAACGAGACGGATGTAGAGAAAGAGATAGATAAAAAGATAGAGATAAATAATGAGTTTACTGAACGGTTTCAATCTCAAAAAATAATTTGGAAAAGTTATCGCAAAATAACGCACGGAACTATATATCATAATCACGAAATAATGCTCACATGGATTAGCAGATCTATTTTGATTCTCAACCCCAAAAAAATAGCATAAAAAAGAACAAAAATATAAATTTTATCTCTGTCGCTCCATATGAATCATTTAATAAAAACGTGTATGTCTTCCTATATATTTCTGTATCTGAAACGTATTTGCTTAAATACCACCAATTACGCAACGTACATACACACACACCGCAGAAAGAACCACAGAAAAAAAACGTAACAGAGACACAGGACTAACAATTATAAAAACTATGACGTCAGAGAGAGAGACAGTGACGTCACACCATCAAGGGAATATAAACACCGGTTCGCCTCCTTTCCCGCGTCACTTGCTCGTAAACTCTCGCAAGGTTCGGAGATTAAGACTCACCTCTGTCACTTAGATAAGAGGACGAAGGGAGAAGTCTATTTAAGTGAAAAGTGTTAAAAGAATTCGGTTTATTTTTTTGTGATTCGTCAAAATGATTAGAATTCTTACGCTCGTGGTCTTGCTGGCCGTCTCCGTCTGTAAGTATTGTTTGTAGGCGAATTATCATTATTCTTGTTTATTCATCATTATTAGTGTTATTATCGTTGTCATTATCAATATTTTCATTATTATTATTGTTATTGTTATCATCATTATCATTATTATTATTATTATCATTATTATTATTATTGTTATTATTATTATTATTATTACTATTATTATTATTGCAATAAGTACTATTATTATTATTATTGTTATCATTATCATCATTATTATTATCATTATCATTGTTATTACTGATATTATTATCATTATTTTTACGTTCATATTCGCTAATTTTGTTGAAAAAAACTTTCTGTTGAACTCCGCTACAAGAAAATAGATTAATTACTACTTAGTGTTGTCATTTGAAATAGAAACGAAAGGAAGGGATATAGATAATAGTTAGATAAGTAATTAGACAAATGAATAATCAAACTAAGGATAGACAAAAAGAAAGAAAATGGGAAAAAGAAAACGAGACAAAATAAGGGACAAAACACATACCTCGTGGGGATACTAACCTAAAATAATATAAACAATTTTCTCTATAATTTTTTTTCCCCCGCTTCTTCCAGATGGCGGCCAAAAATGCTGGGATCGCAAAGAAAACAGAAATATTCGCGATTTGGTGCGAAAGGTCTCGTGCATGGAGCCCCGAAAAACACTTGTTCCTCTGCCCGTTCCTAAAGGCTTCGACAGGGTAAGTAGAAAACGGAGCCATAGAAAACGGAGTTTAGAGGAGGACTAAACAAAAAAAGAAAAGAAAAGAAATAAGAAAAACAAATGAAAGAGAGGAAAGAAAAGAGGATGAATTAGGAAAAGGTTTAATATAGTCGATTACTTTTCAGTATATTCCGAAGGGTTTTGATTGGCTAAGCAGAGAAGGAATTCGGAGAGGTTTGACTGGGTCGAGATAAATCATGGAAATGGGTTTTTATTAGATAAATATAATAAATGAAATGATGAAGAAACAATTGAAATGAGTTCATTACATTTCAAAAAATCGTTTTCGGTGTGTGATTAACGGTAAAGAAAGGGTTTCGTTTAGATTTAGAAGTAAAAGTAAATGGGTTTGGATCAGGTACAGAGTAAGCCAAACAAAATCAAGATTGGCATGGAATTAATGGTTTCCCTGGACGAGCAAAGCCATAGGAACTGGTATTTGATCCTCAAGATCAGAGATTTGATTAGATAAAGAAAAGAAAATGGGTTTTGGCTGAATTGTGAATGATCAAAGAAAACGGAATTTGCTGGATGAACAATGCTAAAGAAAACGGGTTTTAAGTGGGGATACTTCTCTCTTCCATTTACAAAACCAAAGAACGGGTATACAAGATTAAAAAAAAAGAAGAAATACTTTGATAAAGAAAATAAAGAAAATATCTGTTTTTCCAAACATCTAAACAAACGAAGAATGTGAAGAAAGCAATAAACAAAAGCCAAACTAGACAGGTTGTAGAAAACGTTGTAATACAGTTTGTTAACTGTATTTTCCGTCGTTGCTGTTATCACGGACTTTCCCTGATAAATGAACCTGCGTTTTTCCAAGTCTACACATTTCCTTCGGCGTCTTTCATATTCCGATTTCTTTCTTATGTTTTTTTTTTAGTTCTTTACAAGCTATGAAATGTATGATATGTATGAGTTCATTGATTATGTACATGTACACACACACAAACACACACACACACACACACACACACACACACACACACACACACACACACACACACACACACACACACACACACATACATATGCGTGTGTGTGTGTGCGTGCGTGTTTGTGTGTATATGCGTGCGTGCGTCGAAGAAAATGAACAAAATCATTCTCGAAATGTCCATAAGGAAACCTCTGTGGTCTCTATTCCCCTTCAACACGCCCTCCTTTCTCCCCCAGGTGTACCCCAGTGTAGTGGAGGTGCCCAGGTGTGCAGGGCAGATGTGTATTCAGCTGGACCAGGAGTGCGTGGCCACAGAGACGAAAAACATGACCATTACGGTGAGTTTTATTTTTTTTTATTTATTTATTTTATTTTATTTTATTTTTTTTATTTATTTATTTTTTTTTATTTTTTTTATTTATTTATTTTATTTTATTTTATTTTTTTATTTATTTATTTTATTTCCTTTTATTTTTTATTATTATTATTTTTTTAAGAGAGAGAAAAAATGGAGATAGAAAGGAAAGGAAGGGGTGAGATAGAGATAGAAGTGGATGAGGAGATATATAGAGATATATGGATAAATATAGAAAGATAGATAAATAGATAGATGGGAAAATAGATAGATAAATAGATAGATGGAAAAATAGATAGATAAATAGATAGATAAATAGATAAATAAATGGATAGATAAATAGATCGATGGATAAATAGATAGATAAATAGATAGATAAATAAATAGATAAATAGATAGATAAATAGATAGATAGATAAATAGATAGATAAATAGATATATAGATAAGTAAATAGATAGATAAATAGATATATAGATAAATAAATAGATAGAGATAAAGATAGAAATAGAGATAGGACGAGATATGAATAGATAGACATATAGACAGACAGATAGACAGAGAAGCAAAATGGATAGAGAAATAGATACATAGATACTCAGATACATACACAGCAAAGTCATGATCAAATCTACGACAGTAACATCCTCAGTTCCAGTTACTCACTTCTTTTACTCACTTCATTTACTCACTTCAGTTACTTCAATTACTCACTTCAGTTACTTCAATTACTCACTTCAGTTACTTCAATTACTCACTTCAGTTACTCACCTCAATTACTCAGTTCAGTTACTCACCTCAATTGCTCACTTCAATTACTCACTTCAGTTACTCACTTCAATTACTCACTACAGTTACTCACTTCAATTATTCACTTTAATTACTCACTTTAATTACTCACTTCAGTTACTCATTTCAATAACTCACTTCAGTTACTCACTTCAATTACTCACTTCAATTACTCACCTCAATTACTCACTTCAATTACTCACTTCAGTTACTCACTTCAATTACTCACTTCAGTTACTCACTTCAGTTACTCATTTCAATTACTCACTTCAGTTACTCACTTCAATTACTCACTTCAGTTACTCACTTCAATTACTCACTTCAGTTACTCACTTCAATTACTCACTTCAGTTACTCACTTCAATTACTCACTTCAGTTACTCATTTCAATTACTCACTTCAGTTACTCACTTCAATAACTCACTTCAGTTACTTCAATTACTAACTTCAATTACTCACTTCAGTTACTCACTTCAGTTACTCATTTCAATTACTCACTTCAGTTACTCACTTCAATAACTCACTTCAGTTACTCACTTCAGTTACTCATTTCTATTACACACTTCAGTTACTCATTTCAATAACTCACTTCAGTTAGTTACTCACTTCAATTACTCACTTCAGTTACTCATTTCAATTACTCACTTCAGTTACTCACTTCAATTACTCACTTCAGTTACTCACTTCAGTTACTCACTTCAGTTACTCACTTCAATTACTCACTTCAATAACTCACTTCAGTTACTCACTTCAATTACTCACTTCAGTTACTCACTTCAATTACTCACTTCAGTTACTCACTTCAGTTACTCACTTCAATAACTCACTTCAGTTACTCACTTCAATTACTAACTTCAATTACTCACTTCAGTTACTCACTTCAATAACTCACTTCAGTTACTCACTTCAGTTACTCACTTCAGTTACTCACGTCAATATTCCGTTGATATTGCATTCACTCTCTCTCTAAATCTTATTGATATGGAGTCTTATACAGATTTATTGACAAACAGATAGAGAGAAAGATAGATAGAAACTTGATTATAATATGTCTTCCATAATATTGCGGATTCGTGTTTTTCTTTTACTCTCTTTCCTCTCGTTACTGTGTCTTTTTTTGTGAAAGAGGGACCTAAACAATAATGAATGATAATGATAATACATAGACATAAATACATGTATATATGTCTGGACATTAAAACAAGGAATCATTAGTTTGGACATAAATTAAATAGAATTATGTGTAGGATGTTAAATATAAGTAATTATACGTAGGAAAGTAAATGTATAGAATTATATGTAAGGATATTGATACAGATAATTATTTCCTTATTATCCGCGTCTGCCTTTGCCGGCTTCCTGACCTCCTTGACCTTCTTGACCTCCTTGACCTTCTTGACCTCATCGACCTTCTTGACCTTCTGACCTCCTTGACCTTCTGACCTCCTTGACCTTCTTAACCTCCTTGACCTTCTTGACCTCCTTGACCTTCTTAACCTCCTTGACCTTCTTCACTTCCTTGACCTTCTGACCTCCTTGACCTTCTTCACTCCCTTGACCTTATTGACCTTCTTGACCTTCTGACCTCCTTGACCTTCTTGACCTCCTTGACCTCCTTGACCTCCTTGACCTCGCCTCTGTCTCCGCAGGTGGAGGCTCACAGATTGAACTCTCTCATGGAACACGAGTGCGTCGATATTTCCGTGCAAGAAGACGTCATGTGTGGCTGCAATTGCGAGAGGTCACAGGAGAGCTGTGGCATAAACAAGGTCAGTCGAGGTCTTTCGTAATTTTTTTTTTTTTGGGGGGGGGGAATTCTGTGGGGTGGGGGGGTGGGGGGAAATTCTGTGGGGTGGGGGGTGGGGGGAAATTCTGTGGGGTGGGGGGTGGGGGGAAATTCTGTGGGGGGTGGGGGGTGGGGGGGATTCTGTGTGATAATGTGGGTTTTTTGTTGTTATTTTTTTTCATAGTAATTCTGCTGTCTTTCCTTTTCTCTTTTAATCTTTCGTTTCTTTTTCTCTTATTTCATTTCTGTTTATTTGTTTTTGTCTCTGTCTCTCTTTGTCTCTGTCTCGGTCTCTCTCTCTGTCTCTGTCTGTCTGTCTGTCTTGCTCTCTCTCCCTCTTTCCCTCTTTCTCTGTCCATCCCTGTCCATCTCTTTCTTAATATGCACACACACACACACACACACACACACACACACACACACACACACACACACACACACACACACACACACACACACACACACACACACACACAGACACAAACACACACACACACACACACATATATATATATATATATATATATATATATATATATATATATATATATATATATATATATATATATATATATATATATATATATATATATACATATATATATATACATACACATACACATATACACACAAATATATGAAACTGCTCTTCTCTTCTCTTCCCTCCCTCCCTCCCTCCCTCCCCCACAAGGCCCCCCCCTAACGCCTCCTCCTCCTCCTCCCCAACAGGTGTTCAACCGCAACTTCTGCCGCTGCGAGTGCAAGCAAGGGCTGAAGAACGAGTGCAAGAACAAGATGGTCGAGAACCCGGGCCTCTTCATGTGGGACGAGACCTCTTGCACTTGTCCTTGCAACAACCAGCACGTCAAGTGTGGCGACGGC
>NC_091582.1:4227398-4229898 GCF_042767895.1 Penaeus vannamei
TTTAAGGGGTCTATAAGGGGTCTATAAGGGTCATGAAAATTTTCCTACCATACCCAGTCTAATTTAGTAATTTACTCTGCGGTAGGTTTCCATAACACCCTAAATAAACCCGCAACCATGTACTGTTGCTTCAATATTTAAGTGGTATTTTAGTGTTTTTTTTCGCGTCCTGACTCCTTATCGGAACTTAACATAGCCTAAGCCACGCAGGACCTCGAGACCTTTCTAACGAGCCCAAAAACTCCCCCCAACTCCTTGTGGTTGCTGAGAAAAAGTGAACATAAATAGGCCTCTGGTTATGGTTTATGGTTTTACGGTATATAATATATAGCCCTGTGGCCAGCCAGGGTTCAATAATGCGTTGCAAATGAGAGACAGTACAGGATAGACCAAGTTGGAGGCAGAGTATCCGAAAAGACCGACCCCAATAGGTGTAGAATACTGTGCAATTTAACCATTTGTTTTCTTAAAAGGAAAGAATGAATTTGATTTAGTTGATAAGTATCCATGGAAAGCCATTCAAACAGCGCTCCATTACCCATACTCCTTTGCGTGCGATATCGCTGCATCAACTCCTGCAGCTTCCCCCCCCCCAAAAAAACAAACAAAAAAAAACAAGGCATTGCTGTCTCTACTGTGTGGGCCAAATCTCCTTTTTCCGTCCTTTTGAGTGACAACGAGCGTGGAGTGCAGTTTAAGAGCAAGTTGTTAGTTTGCAGTCCTTATTGGGATACAAAGTGAGTGTTGTCAGTGTGTTTATTTAAGATTATTGTACTTTGTTGTTTTGTGACATAATGGAAGTTGCCCCACAGCCAAGACCTATTATTTTATGATGCTCTTGCTTTAAATAGGAATGCCTTGTGAAGATTCTAGAACTTCTTTCAATAATGGGATAATATTCATTATGATTTTCAGATTTCGTGATGTGCTGAGTCTCTTTTTATACAGATTACTGAAATTCATTTATTTACGTCGACTGTATTTTGATTTGCATAAATTCCGGTAACCTTATATTCAAATTAATGTTCATCTACATAGTGCCGGTGCATTAATTTCTTATACGGGCTTGTTGTTTTCAGCTCTTGTGAAGAGGCTGAATCGAGAATAAATGTGGAACCCCCACAGAAGTTATTCAGATGCCTTTCAATTAGGGTTGAATCAACATATTGCATCAGACAATAGGGATTAAGCCGGTGATGAAAAAGAAAAAAAAAATATATATATATGCATATGAAAATGAAACTAGCCACCATGAGAAATTGAGAAAATAAGCGTGACGTTTCGAATCTTCACGAGGTCCTCATCAGACGAAAATTGTGGCTAGTTTCATTTTCATCTTTGTGTTCACGTGATTGTGTTTGTGCTTGTGTTCATATATACACATATATATATGTATATATATATATATATATATATATATATATATATATATATATATATATCACATACATATATACGTTAATTGTGTCTGTGTTGTTATAAGCAAGGTTAGAACTAGGATAGTATATATTCTTTGAGGTTATTTGTTTTCTTGGTGACTATCTAGAAATATCATTAGGAGGAGGTAAGGCGTAAAATGCTATTAGGAAGACGAAGCATAAACTGAGATAGCCGTTATAAATGTCCTTTGTGTATATTGTACATGCATGTCCTCTTCGTGAGGAATTGTGAATCTCAAGACAGGGCTTCACTCCAGGGCAGCTGAACGGGACTCAGATTCCTGCAGCGGTGAGAGGCCCCGGGGTCGCGGTCGTCGGTCGCCTTCAGAACAGACACGACGGCGGGCTGACGGAGGGCTTCGCTGGCTCCGTCGCCGGCCTCACGCTCTCCGACGCCATCATCGGCCAGAAAGAGGCTGAGGACTTCATCGGCGACTGTAAGAGGGTTCTCACGGGGATTCTGAGCATGAACACCATGGAGGAACTCGGCCGCGACTGGGAGTTGTCCGACGGCGTGGTTCATTCGGCGTTCAGCTTGTATGAACTTTGTCAGGTGGAGAACTTGCCCCTGATGCTACCGGGGATGTACAGCCACGACGAGGCGGCCGGCTTCTGCAGGAGCGCCGGAGGTTCTCTTCCGGGAGATGACGACGCCGACTCTCTGCGAGTAAAGTTTGGAAATTTTGTGGCTCGTTGTCAAAACCCTTTCGAGGCGTGGCTGTGGCTGGGACCCGTCAAGCTCTATGAGAAAGGACAGTGGACGCTTGTCACAAGCGACGTCCAGGATGGCTCTGCGAGGCTTTGCCGCTCTCTCCACCCGACGGAGGACGCGGCGGTGGATGTGCCCTGCGAGGAGAGGGTGTGCGCGGCGTGTCTGGTTCCTCGGCGCCCCGTCCTCACCCTCCGGCGTGGCTGTGAGGAGCTTCGGGATCGAGTCTTCTCTTACGTGTTCATAGACTCTGGTCCTCCTCAGCTCGGGTCTGCCTTTGGCTCTGAGATAACGTGGGAGGGCGACCGATGGACTCTGTCTGATGCGGGAGGAACCGAGCTGTTTTCCACCG
>NC_091582.1:4239898-4257398 GCF_042767895.1 Penaeus vannamei
GGCAACCTTTGTTTTCCGTGCAACATTCACCCAAAACCTTTCATCAATCGTTCAACACATGGCAATCTTGACTTGCTTTCAACAGTCGACTCATTCTCCATTGTCAGTTCACTAATACTTTCAACATTTTACAAAACTAAATCTTTAAAACATTGTAACGATGTGAAAGTCAATCTGTTTGTGCTTTTCATAGATCGCAACATAATTAGCGAACTTTCTGTAATTCAAACCTTTGAAGCAACGAATCGGGATTGTGTACTCCCAACAACCTGGGGCCGGATTCTCAAAAGAGCCGTAAGTTAAGGCGTGTTGGAGGCTTTAACCGTCCTGCGGCGACCTAAGTTAAGGCCCGTCAAAGGCGCCGTATCTCGGATTTAGCTTCGTATGCACAAACGTTTTTTAAGGCGCCTTATCCCTCCCATAAGTCCCGCAGCGCCGCAACTCACTTAAGGCGTCGGACCTTCGGTGGCCAATCACAACTGCCGTTTCAGGCGGCTCTTAGGGAATCTTCACCAATCATAAACCGTAAATGCCAATCAGCTGATTTCGTAAACACAACGCTGTGTCCAGCCCGTGGCATGATAGAAATTTTCAACAAAACTGGTATTATTGAAAATGCAACCCCACACCTAATTTAAAGAATCTCAGCTTACCCAGCGGTACAACACATCATTCTAAGAATTTGCCTCTATACCATTTTCTGCGCAAATTGACAATAACGGTGTTACAGAGGGTATAAAATGCACAATTTCCAGGAGCCGCAGTAAGCTTACGCTTCCAACGCCGCGACAAATGACAAAAAGTCGTTAAGAGTGACGGAAAATCAGACGGATTTGTAGCGGATGACGTAGGCAAGGGAAATCATGTGAGCCAATTAGATTCGAGCGTGACCGTGATGTGAACATAGACACTCAGTAGAACCAAACAGATATGGAATGGGTCATCACGTGGCAAAAGAAATGTGTCAATATACTATGCTTGCTAGTATTCAAATGATGTTTCTCGAAATTACCCCTCAAATTAACTGATATATATCATGCCCTCCCAAGATATCGGGACCGATATCGTAGTTATACTTCGTTTGCGAAGGAAATGAACGCTAGATTCGCTCGGAACACGACGAAAGCTATTATAAAATTATTCTATTCACCCCAAAAAAAAAAAAAAAAAAACGGTGTGTGGTTGCATCTATCGGGTAAAGCAAATCATAGTAATGTTGGAATACTACACTTGTTGCCTTATCTAGGATTCCACAGTTTATGTACACCTAATGACACCGTAACTGAGTAAAATACAAATTGTAATGTTGTATTAACTGTTCTAGGGCTGAAAAATGTCATTTATGCTTCGCCGTAACTCGCTAAGGCTGCTCTCCCCCTGCCTTAACCGAGGGCGCCTTAACTCGCACCAATATGGCGGGTCCCTTGCTCTGTGCAAGGGCCGTAAGATCGCTGGCCGTAAGTTAAGGCGCCCTAAGGAGATACGGCGCCTTAACGCGTTTGAGAATCCGGCCCCTAGCTTGGAGAGATCTTGCCCTTCTTGTCCTGAAAGGTGGCCCACGTTCAAACAACCTGGACATAGTTAGGAAAGGGGGGGGGGAGTGATTTAGATTCGCTAGCCAAGGCAAGGAGTGAGTGTTCGGCTATATTTCAGTCCTATCTTATCGAGGCTAGTGTCTGCAGCCCCCTCTCTCCCTCTCACTCACTCTCCCCCCCCCACCTCTCTCTCTCTCTCACACACACACATTAACAAACACACTGTGGGTAATATTTGTGGGTGTGAATAATGTATCTTCCCAAATAGCACCTCTTGGGCTACCAAACTTTAATAAATGGCTTTGGCCGCAAAACTTCGAGGGTAATGGGCTTTAAAGGTATAGGTATCGATTCCCTTGTTTTCCTTTTATTTCGTTTGGGAGCCTCCTACGAACCCCGACCTCCAGTCGCGTTCATGAATCGAGAAGCACGGTTTGGTTGGGGTCAACTTGAGTGTGATGGGCCACCTGGCTCCGCCCCTCGCAATCAAATACTTACAGAAAGTATTAATGTCTATTATATCAGCAATAAGTTACTTTTGAGATACAAATTGATTTAAAGTGCATCGTCAGTCAACCTAATTAATCATATTATTTCCGAAACTGTTGGTGAAAATGAATTATGGAAAATGAAAAGCAATGAGTGTCTGCAGCGGTGCATTAATGTAATGATGATGGAGTCAAGCTTCACTTTACCCAAGGCTAAGGGGATATTCCCTTAGACTTGACTATACGCCTTTATTTGTCGTTTCAGCGGCTAGTGTCTAACACTTTGTCGGTTTCCCCTCCAAACTATTCAAGAAATCCATTGCTTTCGATATCCGTCTTTTACTTATTAATTTCGTTATTTTGGCAATTAAATAATTGTAAACATCTGGAAATATAATGGCACATGAACTAATGTCATATGTTTTTTTTCCAAATAACATATAAAAAGTTTACCATTATCCAAATAGTGGACCCAGGTGATATAAGACAGAGAAGTCAGAGTAGCTGCTAAGGATAATGTAGAGGCATATATTAATATACATCCTTCATATATGAATGAAGGATATTTCCGTCTGACGAATATTAATATGAGTACAGTTCCAACAATTTGTTTTTTTATATAGAATATATGATAAGGAATTGAAATAAAACGATGTGATAAGATTTCTTGATAATAATTTTCGAAATAATAAACGATAATTTATTTCTTAAGGCAGGTTTCCAATATATCCACCAAATTAACAACTAAACAGGAATAAAAGCGATCCCCCCCTCTCTCTCTTCTTGTATATTTCAGTCATTTTTGCACTTCGCCTGATTTCCGTACTTTCCCACCTCGTCACATTCGAACTATCCTCCTTTCAGAGCAAGAAGGGCATGATCTCACCGAGCCCAGGACTGGCGTGGCGTAACCGCTTTTGTTGCAGGCTGTACATACACACAAAATGCCTCACGTACGAGTGTGCAGCTCCTTCCTCACACAGTTCATCGTTGAGTTGATATACCATCTACGAGTACATCAATCCTTGAAAGTTCCTCCACCAACATGCCACGGAGGCACCGAATGACGAGTGCTACGAGCGCATTATCGAGGCTTACAGAGGGGGAAGGGTAGATCAGTAGCAACTCGAGGAGGTGTGATGGCGTCTGATCTTGATGACATCACAAAAGTTACGATTCAAGGGTCTGCTATACACATTGCACAGTTTGAGGGGGTTCCCACCAGGTGGATCTCAAGAGCATGAGATTCCACACCATCTCCACAGTACGGCGCGGCGGGTCAGCTATTAAGGAGCAGGTGATTGTTGTTCTGACCAGGGTGATCAAGCCTCTAGCGCCACCTCCGTTTGGCGACATCAAGACATGATGGCCTGAGAAGCGAACAAATTCCACTGTTAATGTTTCCTGGAGCATGTGTGTCAATGATCCTTGCTCGCACCACTGATTAGATAAAAGAGCTTTTTGTGTTATACCCTCATGTCTCACTGTAGGTTGCTTAGATAGCGTGCCATGATTGTTAATCTGAATCACTTACACCGGTTCTGGCAGTTATATATGGCATCTGTCCCTTCCCCGGCCAGTACATAGTATTTGAAGAGGTAGAGAGGGGATAGAGGAAATATAAAAAAAAGGAAAGAAAGAAGGACACCAGAGAGAGAGAGAGAAAGGAGAGTAGGGAGAAGAAAGGGAAACAAGAGGGAAAGAGAGTGAAAAGGGAGCGGATAGGCAATGTCTATGGAGTTAGTGAGATCCTAGTTGCACACTCCCTTCAGTGGGTTGCGTGCTATGGTCGGTTTAGTACTAGTATATAATGATAATGATAATAATGATAATGATAACAATAACTAATAATAATAATTATAATTACTATAATAATTATTATTATCATTATAACACTAATAATAGTAATAATAGTTGCAGTAACAATAATAACGATAATATTAACAATAATAACGATAACATTAATAATAATAACAATAATAATAATAATAATCCTTATCATCATAATAATGATAATAAGACAATAACAGCAATATCAACAGTATTAAAAATGACGACATTGAAAATCTGAAAGATAAAATAGTGAAAATTATAGAACTATAAGTAAAGGATAAAAAAAGAAAAGAAAAGAAGAAAAAAAATCGATAAGATGATTGATTTTTTTTATGACAATGAAAAAGTATATAAGCATGTTTGTGTTACATTTTTTTGCAAGGCTTCTTTTACTAGTTTCTTCTCTTCCTTTCTTTACCTCTGTGTACCATCGTTATCACAGTTTTCTCATTCTTCTCCTCTATTTTGTCCTCCTTTTTGTTATTACTCTCAGCTACTTTCTCTTTTCTTTCTTTTGAGTATTATGGCCATTATCATATTTTTCTCCTTTCTCCTTCTCTTCCCTTTCTTCTGCTTTTCCTTAATGTTCTCCTCTTCACTTGCATACATTCTCTTCTTTCTTTCTTTCTTCAATTATTCCCTTTCTTTATTGGATCTAATGCCTTGTGTTCTATTTCCAGTTCATTCCCGTTTCTTATTTCCTATTCCTTGTGTGTGTAACGGTCCATCTCCGCAATTATTGCTCTTTCTTTCACCTTTTCTCCTCTTTTTCACGTTGGTTTTCCATTTGTAAGCCGATTTATAATTACGAAAATATCCGAAAATCAAAGAAAATATATGCCCAAACCCATGCAGGCGTTCAGTTGCCAAGTCGTCTTTTCTCCACTATAAGGAGAGATTCTCCCCCCGCCATTTCAGTGAACGACGGGAAGCGAGAAAAGAGGAATTCTTCCGTTGCAGTCTCAATCCTTATTTCTAAAGTGAGTAACGTTCTTGGCATTTTTCCTGCCACTAAATATGAACAAAACAAAACATTTTCTTTATTTGTCATATTATACGAAAAATATGAAATGTATTCTGTGTATCAGTGGGTGCTGTGGGATCAGTTCATGAACAATGAATTTGAGGTAAACGCTTTTGATGCTTTCTTTACTTCGTCGAAATTTGTTTTAAGAATAACCTTGTTATTCAGTATTTTCCTTGGCAAACATTATCATACTACATTGGCATAATTTCGATGTATTTGGCGTGTGTAAAGAGAGAGGAATTCGTCGCTACCACTGTCGTCATGATCAGTTATGCGAGGGCATTCTGGGTATCCTAAAATGGCTCCGAAAAGGCTCTCGGGACCTCTAGGTTGTTTATTGTGGTTTTAAGCCCCCCCCCCCCCGCTCTTTTTCCTCTCAAAGAACCAACTACAACTATTCCCCAAAGTTTTAGCTTGCATGCTGGGTTAAGCCCTGGCTCCTTTGTCTTCTAAAATTCATTTTTCTCCGCCACTTGTCTTTCCCCTATCCTCCATTCTTCCCTCCTGCTCTTCTTTCCACAATTTCGGACTTCGAACCCTGGCCAGCACTCGGGTCGTTCAGCAGTTCAGTTCTTGTCCACAGGTTGGTCTGGGAGGATCTGTCCTTCGAAGTCGGTGCAAGATGCCCAACGAACAGAAACGCGGAGCTAGAGAGTCTCATCTTCAAACACGAGACAATCCTAGAAAACCAACGGAAACTGCGTTGTGCAAGCCAGAAAAGAAAGTGGTCCCGCGTCTGAAGCCAGAAAAAGGGAATCCCAATATTCCCTCAGGATGTATAAGATACATCGAAACGCGCGAACAGACCCACGGATCCCTACAGCAAAAGGTAATAAAGGAGTATCATTTTCCACGAGAAAATAAAAAAAAGGAAACTGAGTTGTCCAAGCCAAGAAAACACAGGGATGCGCGTCCAGAAGAACGTCGCCGCGCCACACCAAAGTGAGCGAAAGCGGAGTCGCCGTCCAGAACCTCAGCTTCGGCCGCGAGGGAGAACCCAGGGGGGGGGGGGCGACGTCATGCTCTTCTTCGTGAAGGAACTGCAGTAGGAAATGCGATTGCCTTTGAGAATATCTTTTGAATTGGAGTGATAAGCTTTAGATTAATGAATTAAGGTGAAAGAACTTTGAATTTGATATACTGATTGAAACAGCATTGGGAAATTTCATTGATTTATAGTGTGATTAATTGTTTTGAATGTGCTGTTGTTTCTTCTGATTTCATTTTAAGTCATACTGATTTAATGTCGAATTTATGCATCTTCCCCAAAATACAAATGAATGGTTAAATGGTCCACGAGTTTAACATTATCCAAAGTGTAACATTATAGCTGGAGTACACACAACCCGAATATTAAGAGCAACAAACTGGTCTTTCTTACAATATATATATATAAATATATATATTACATAATTTAGATTTTAGATAGAAGGATATGTGGAACTAATCTTGTGAACAAGATGAAGACAATTTTATTAAATGTTGAAAGTTGAAACTTTGCTGATGCACAATGCACAAACTCAGAATGCAGCTGCAATAAAACTGATAATAATGATAATTATAACAAAAAAAAATCTTTAATAATGATAATAATAATAATGATAGTAATAATAATGACAATAATGATAACAGATATGACAATAATAATAATAATGGTAATGATAACAATAAGAAAAATGATAATAAAGTAATATTTGAAATTATTAGGGTACCCTAAAAATGTGTCATGCTCTATGATGCAATGTTTTTGGTTCTTTTTTTTGTGAAAAGCAAAAGCACCTGGAAATAAAATTATTTTCTTCTCGTTTCGACCGTTAAATGCAAGCTTGGAGATTACTTGCGGTTAGAATTCAAATTCAAGTACATACACGGTATTAATTAAAGAAAATGATAGCACAAATTGTTTTCTGTGGTTTCGATTTTAAAGGGGTAACTATCTTATATTTGTGTCCATTGTCTATCTCGTGCGGTTTCCTGGATCTAAGGAAAAAAAAAAAAGAAAACAAATATCTATCTAATCTCTCTGCTAATGGCTGAATTATATATGCATATATATATATATATATATATATATATATATATATATATATATTATAGGCATAGGGAAAGGGGGGCAAGGGGGCTGACCGCTCCCCACTCTTGAATAAAGGGGGCGGGACTGCTCCCCCCACAGTCTTCAGCTTTCGAGGACATTTCCTGTAAGCAAACAAACAGTGCAGCTCCTTAGTTACCCAGTTGTTGAGAACATTGACCCCCTGCGACTGAGAGGGCAGCCACAACTGAGTCTGGTGTTCAAAATGAAATAACTCTTACGTCAAGTATCATCTAAATAAAAATGCCTGACATATTACATAAATTAATGGATTTAACTCTTTAAAACTGCTAAAATCCATTAGCTTGCGGGGGCTTCGCTCCTTGATCCCACGCAGGGGCGCGGACATAAGACCCTGCCAGGGGCCTGTAGCCCCCAGGACTCCCGGCTACTTTTGGGGGAACCTGTGCCCCTCACTTCAAAATACCTTCCTACGCCTATGCATATCAGTATTTTATCTACCTGCCAATCCAATTCCTGAGAGATCTTTGGGAGACAATGGTGCCGTAGCAGCTACAAGACAAAAATATACATAACTCAGGTGATGAAGTGAGATTTAGAATTATAATATGTCGCTTTTTAACGATTATATGTCTATTTGATATTTCTCAAATTGACATTTATTATCTTTTCTTTTGGCTCCATGACGAGCAAAGTCTGGAAGAACGTGTCGACACCCGTTTTTTCATCGATATCTTCGGTAAATAGACATTTTGATTTCCTCGATGGACCTTCAAAGTGAAATTCATGTTAACCATTTTCTAGAAGCCCTTTAAAAAATTTCTTAATGAAAATTACAAGAACCAACTGTGTGATAATGATAAAATAAGACTTCCGGCGGGGGGTGGATTCATATTCAACAAAATCAAGATACCTGCAATAAAGAAAAGGTATTAAAGGATAATAGAAACATGATTTATGAGCAATATCTTTCATGATTATATTTTTCCCAAAATATTTTCAGTTCCCAAATCTCTTTATCACTTCGCGGAATCGAGTGGGTTTAGCCCGTTGCTGACGCCGGCGTACCCAAGGTCTATAAAAGAACTTTTATAGACCTTGGGCGCACCTCGGCAGACCGTAAAATATGCAATGTGGATTGGTGTCTGTTGCGTTGATTATGATATATCTAGTATCATGTAATGCAAGCACGAACACACACTCCCCCCCTCTCTCTTTCTCTCTCTCTCTTTCCAATTTTTAAAGTTTACAGATGTGATGCAGGGCGAGGAGGAGTATGTATAAATGTACGGGAGACCCTGAAGTCAAACAGGATATCTACGACAGCAGTTGACAATACCGGCATCGTGACAGCTGATAGAGCAGTCATTACGCAAGACAGTCACATGCAAAATCCACGTGACTATCGCGTAATTTTGATGTTATGTCTTTTTATCAGGAGTTGGGGGAGGGAGGGGCTGTTGGGAAAACCGAGGAATTTTTAATGCAGATAAAGCATTACAAAGCAAATTCATAACGACTGCTCTCTAAGCTGTCACGATGCCATATAAGTAGACAAAGGCACAGCTTGTTTTAGTACCCAACTAGGGCGGGAAAGAGGGCGTGAGTGGTGTACGCCCCCACCATTTTGGCAGAACAATGCTTTTTCCACCAGAATTTTTTAACGGATTTCCAAGGAAAAGGTGAAATGGGAAGAAAGCCCCTGAGGGTAGAATAGACCAGATAGAAAGCTTAGCGGTTTTCACACCGATCTCTCACATAAGGAAACGGTATATTTTGGGAACTTTCGATTCACAGTATGGTGAGTGTGGCACTCATACTCTCACTCTTTCACAAAGGGCTGCGCCTCCTCTTTCTCATAGTTCGGGATCATATAATGATGATTACAATGCGAACAGTAATAGCAATAACGAGAATAGCAGTATAATAATGATAAGGCTAGGAATGATAATCATGATAATGATGGTAATGATAGGGAACAATGACCATTGTCATGAGAATGATAAAAAGAATCATAATGATAAGGATAACAATAGTAGTAATGATGATGCTAATAGTAATGATAATAAAAATAATGATAATGATAATAAGAATAACAATAATGATAGCATTAGCACTAATAAGGAAAATTATTATAATGGCAATGGTAATGTAATGGTGTTTACAACAATGACAATGATAATAGTGATGATAATAATGATGTTGATGGTGATGATGATGATGATGGCAATGACGAAGACGATGACGATGATAATGGTGAAATGAGAATGATAATAATAATAACAACAATAATAATGGTAATAACAAAGGTTATAACTATACTTCTACCACTACTACTAATAGTAACAGTAATAGCAAAGATGATATTGATGATGAGGTTGATTATAATGATAATGATAATGATGATGTGATGATGGTGATTGTGATGATGATAATAAAGATAATAAAGATGATGGTGATTAGTATGATGATTATAATGATGATGATGCTAATGAGAACAAAAAAATCAGAAAAATGATAATAATGGTAATCATGATAACAACAAAAATATTGATAATAAAAATGATGATGATTATGATAGTGATAATAATAATGATTATAATGATAACAGAAATAACGACAATGATATTAATCATGATAATAATGATAATCAGAATAATAACAATAACAATAACAATGATAATGATGATGATAATTTTGATAATATCAACAATAACAATGATAGTGACGATGAAAATGATAATGGAAACGATAATTATAATAACAATGATAATAATAATGATAATGATGGTAATAATGACCATAAGCACAAAGAGAGCGCATACCTCCGCCAAGGCAATAAGGTCACTGATGCAAGAGAAATATTCGCACTTACAGATCTGCATTAAAGATCGCCTTTCTCAAATACGCAGGTGACGTCCCTGAACACAGCCTCCTTGGCAATAGGAGTAATGATACAAAAGAAAAAAAAATCTTGGATCCGGATCACCACCAATATTTAAAGGAATCTAATCTAGGCGAAGATACATATCTGTTCAAAATTTCATAAACATCTTTTCATAACTTCTTGAGTTATCTTGCTAACAAGCGAACAAATAATAACTATCGCCACCAAAAACATAACCTCCTTGGCGGAAGCATTATCAATAATAATGACGATGATGATAATAATGATAATAATGATAACGACAATGATAATGGTAACAATGATGATAGTGATGATAATAGTAGTAATGATAATGATAACAATAACTAATAATAATAATAATAATTCTTATAATAATTATTATCATTATCATTATAACAGTAATAGCAGTAATGATAATAACAGTAACAATAACAATGATACCAATAATAATAACGATAATATCAATAATAATAATAGAAATAATAATGATAATAATAATCATTATTATTATAATGATGATAATAAAACAATATCAACAGTAACAATAATGGTAACACTGAAAATCAAAAAGCTAAGATAGTGAAAATTATAAACATAAATAAAGTATATTCTCTTCCTTTCTTTTCTTCTGTGCACCATCGCTATCACAGTTTTCTCATTCTTCTCCTCTATTTCAACGTCCTTTTGGTCTTACAGGTATTGTGTCATTGCTATCATTATCAGCTACTTTCTCCTCCCTTTCTTTTGCGTATTATCGCCATTATCATCTTTTTCTTCTTTCCCCTTCTCTTCCTTTTCTTTAATGTTCTCTTCACTTATATACATTCCCTTCTTTCTTTGCTTCTTCGATTATTCCATTTCTTTATTGGATCTAATGCTGTGTGTTCTATTTTCAGTTCAATCCCGTTTCTTCTTACATTTTGTCTACGCTTATTTCCTATTCCTTGTGTTTGTAAAGGTCCATCTCCGCAATTATTGCAATTATTTCACCTTCTCTCCTATCTCTCTTTTTTCACGTTGATTTTCCATTTGTGGCGCTATTGAACGGTTTTCGTAATATAACATACACGCACACAAATCAAAGAAAATATATGCCCAAACCCATGCAAGCGTTCAGTTGCCAAGTCGTCTTTTCTCCATTATAAGGAGAGATTCCCCCCCCCCCTCCCTGGGTAGAGCCGTTGCCGTGCTCCCCTCCAGGGGACCCCTGGGACTGTAGCGATATTCTGAGCTGACATACAAACATACGAGCAAACGGAGGTAGCCGACCCTTAGATTTTCACATAATCTTTGTGGTGATATGACCGAGCTTATTAGCTTGGAGGCATTGTTCAATGTTAAACAAATTCTTATTCATACTTCTTTTAACCTCTGCCATTTACTTAGTCATCTTCTTCAGGTCTTATCTTCATCTCGTTTTATATGTATTATTTATTTTAATTGTAGTTCAGATTATCATGCTATGTTATATTTTAACGTGTGCGGATTTAAAAGATAGATAAGTAAAATGTTATATTTATTAATGCTTAAGTATGCATACTAAATATTTATGAATAAATACAAACAATTACACCTACACAAATACATTTAGACAAGACAATAAACACGCACGAAATACACACAAAGGACAGCATATACACTTACGTTACGACTAAATTCTAAAATAAAAAGATACACACACGAATTGCAATACCCAACGAATAGTTTTACGTTACGAACACAAATGACGACAACGTGTATTACTAATACAAACACATAACATTACACACAATTACATAACTCGCGATCGGTCACGATAGTTCTTGCTTAAACTAAACCGGCGGACTAGCGCTCGCTTTCGTCAAAGCACGCGGAACTTCCTTCGCAAGCACTTGGGATACATGACCTGATACATGTCCGTCTCCGTTGGTCTCCGGCACCGGCAGCGGCAAGGCGGTGTCTCCTCGCGTCAGGTTCCAGCAACCTTGGGGGTCACCTCGGCGGCCTGGCGGCGGGCACACCGCTTGTCCGTATACTCAGTCGCCGCTCGAGGTAACTGCTGGTTCGCACGGCCGCACTGCTACCGCCATGGTTCATGGTGTCATCCGACCGGGCGAACAGGCCATCCGGTCGTCTGCGGTCAAATGCGCGTCCTTAGCTGCACTGTCAGCATCCGAAGCCGTGCACGGGGATGCTCTGGGCAGAGAGAGGTCACGTGGGGCCAACGAAGGGCCATAACGCCACTACAGGACGGCGCGAGAGCATTGGGAATTGGTCCGCCGATTCCCAGGACTTCCGCCCCGTGTCCCGCTCGCAGGACTCTCTGCCTGACCTCGAGGAGCCGTCGATCGAGCCTCGATCACGGAGCAGCTACCGGGATAAGGTTACGCCTCGCAGGGTGTACCCAGGTAAAGTGGGTGTACCTTGAGTGACTAATTAACGATCCAGCGAGCCTCGGCGGAGGATCCCGCGTTGGCTTCGTCGATTTAGACGTGCAGTCCCACGCACGAAGCTGCATCTAAACAAAACAAATAAAACTCTCCTCCTCACATACAAACACTCCACTCTCACAAACAGCATACACTAACAAACGCAAACTCTAGCTTGCTCTGACTGAATGAAGCACTTAGACGGGTCCATGTAGTGGGCCGGGATCGATTTATTACAGCGTTTGGACTCCGCGAGGAAGCCTCTCGCTTCCTCTTAACATCGAGTAGGGTAGGTTGGCCTATAAACAGACCAACAACCTCCGTGCCTGGCACACCACTGGTTGGATGGACTCACCACCCATCCTTCGTTCCGGTTGGAGACCAGGTTTGGGCCAAGATCTCTTTCTTTGGCATGGGAAGGAAATGGTGCAGTTTTCGGGTATGGGCGCATCCCTTTGAAGCCAAATTCTATTCATTCCTTTCAACTTTTTCCCTTCCCCTATCCACTCGTTTTGTTCAGTTCTGCCTTGTTTTTGTGTTCTCTTGTTTTGTTTTGTTCTCTTAGTTGTTTTAGTTTGATCCGGTACCTTTTAATCTTCCTAATAAAGTAATCACCCCAGGTACTCCCCTCGCTCATCCTCGCTTTTAAATACTTTGACCTCGTCTCCTGACGCTTCTTGAGCGCCACCTCACCCTCATTCATATCATATCCTATTCATAGCGTTGATCCTCATCCTTATCTTTACCCTGACATCCCACTGGTTTCGGTTTCCGACACGTGGCGCTGGCTGCTAGTACTCGTGCCAGGACCACAATTCCTTTAGCGTAAGGATTTGTGCGAGTCGAGGAAAGAAGCGTCACGGCCAGTGGAGTTAACCCAATCGTGGTGCACGCCGCCAGGGCTGCGCCTTCCCGAAGTCCTGCGGCCGAGGGAGAGAAATCTCTGCTCGACTCGGGCGGGGGTTGGTGGCCGTATGGCAATGGATTTGCATCCGCCATTGGACTGGTGTCAATCCTCTCTTTAAGGAGTTTTGGTGTGTGTGTGAGTGCCCACCGGTATTGCTGGGGTGCTGGAGATCGACAGGGAGATCCGGGGCGGCTCCCCCGATGGCTAAGGCCTGGGTAGCCCTGGAGATGCTTGCTGTGGTCTTGCTCTGCTGGAGGATCGGTGAGTGCTGATCTCGTCCCGGGCGATGGAGCTTAAGTACTGCTGAGTTGTGTCAGCTACCCGGGAGCGAGGAGAGCCTGCGGTCCAATAGGCGAGCCGTGAGGTTCAGTTCAGTTAGATTTGCGAAGACATGCTTCGCCCGGGCCTTTTTTCTAGAGCGGCCCGGCCTGTGTCAACTATTTCTAGTTGACTCATGTGTTTTCTTTGAACTGTATGCTTATCATGGTGGCTGAATTGCAAGCAAGCGATCCAGCTGCCACGGAGTAAGCATGTGGCATACCTTTTTTTTTTACCAGCCCTGCGGCTGTGGTGGGTGGTCTCTGTCTCAGAAATTGTGTGTTCACAATTCTGCAAGTAATGTAACAGGGTAGCGTTAGGCTCGCCGCAGTGTTTGCTTTAACCTGGCAGTCTCGTCATCTATAATTTGCCAAGCACATGGGTAACCTAGTCTTGATCTGTATAGTACCTCTTTTCGTATTTGGAGGAAGGGCTAGTGGCTCATAGCCTGTAGCATCTGTAGCATAGCCGATCAGGCCGCCCGTCTTGCTGGAATAGAGGACCGAAGAGGCGTGTTGCTAGCCGCAGGGCATACTCATTCACGGCATCGCTCAAACTCCAGGACTCCCGTCTCCTCAGCGCACAGGGCTGCCATGCACGGCAAATACATGGGTAGGTCATAAAACCTCTGGGGAGAGACCAGACGGGATGCAAACCCTCCTACTGGATAAGCATCATTGAGAGTGGGGCTCAGCTCTTCCTAGGTGTTAGTCAATGAGGGAGGCTGCCTCAGTGGGAGGAAGAGGGAACGGTCCAATGACCATCCAGCCTAGCAGGCTGAGATCAGGTTTGTTTGGTGAGAGGATGACACCTCTATTTCGGCTAAAACCCCTTCTAGTCAGTCATTGGGGAGGGCCGCCTCAATGAGAGGGAGAGAAGGCCACCCAAGGACTAATGTGACTAGGGGATCTTTCATGGTTTTGTAAGAGAGGATGACACCTCTTTCTGGCTGTTTGTCCTTCCTGGGGAGCTAGCCAGTGGGCAAGGCCGACTCAACGAGAAGGGAGAGGGGGCCACGCAAGGATCAGCACACCTGGGAAAGGGACGAGTTTCTTAAGTGCCACCCCAGTTAATGCCTAATTATGTCAGAAACATAATTAGGCATTAACCTCAATAATGCCATACCATCAGGGAGAGGGGGACACTGTTCAATTTAGCAGCAGCTACTATAACACTGAACAGGTGTTGGAGGGGAGCTACCTACCTAATCATGGCTAACCGAGCGAATTAAGGTGACAAGTTAAGAAGGTCTGCCAGACCGGTCCCTATCAAAGAGTGGCATCTCTATATGTGCACCATAAAGCAGGCACACTAAGGCCCCCCAGACACACCCTCCCCTTTGGGAAGTAAAGGTCTGCCCACGTCCGAGCACGAACCCGAAGACGGGGTCCAGTTCACCAGAAGGTGCACAAAGAGTCATTCTAATGCCGAAGTTGTGGTGATAGTAAAATCAGGGCTACAAGGGGCGAAACCAACTGCGAACATTTAGTCTTGCTGGCGTCAAAGCATACATTACCATTGCACAGCGCAAACACAGAAGGATCACAAAAGCTGGGGTCACCACTAGTGGAGGAATCAAATCCTCTATCTAGTGGGCCTCCACGACGACCCCAGAACTAACATGTCCCCCCGAGGGCCGTTACGCAGGCAGAGCTAAAACCTCATCACTAGGAGAGGAGAGCGCCTGCCAGGGGAGAGCCGAAGGGGAGGGGCTGAAGGTTTTTGGCCATGATCACCTCGGATTTACGCTGGGCACTGTATAGAGGAGCTATGCATGTTGAAACGACGGTCGCCGGGGTCCTCGAAGAGCGCCAGGAACCTCACGTGAAAATAAGCGATAATGATCGAGAGTGAGAGCGGGAGCAATAGCAGGAGCGAGAGCAATAGCGAAAGCGAGAGCGATGGCGGGAGCGTGAGCGAGAACGAGAGCAAGATCGAGATCGAGAGCGGGAGCGAGGGCAAGGGCGAGGTCGAGAGAGAGAAAGATGAGAGAGGTAAAAATGGAGAGGAGAGAGAGGAGAGGTCCTGGTGCTGCTGGTTATGAGCCGTGAGGTGTCCGGTGTCAACCAATCAGGTCTCTGGGGGGGGGGGGGGGGGGGGGAAGTATGCCACGCTGCAGGTTGCGGGGGTCTGCTACAGCCGCGCGCCGAACACGGGAGATTACCGATGGCGCTGGGTCTCCCCTAAGCCTTTTCCTCCTTTCAACAAACCCACTTTCAGCTATCACCCCAAGCTTACCCCGCAGGCTGGGTTAAGCCCCGGCTCCTTCTTCCCCTAAAATTCTTTTCCTCCATCCTTATCCTTCCTCTATCCCCATTCTTCATTCCCACTTTTCTTTCCAAACTTTTAGATTAACCCCCCCCCACCCGCTATTTCAGTGAATGACGGGAAGCGAGAAAAGAGGAATTCTTCCGTTGCAGTCTCAATCCTTATTTCTAAAGTGAGTAACGTTCTTGGCATTTTTCCTGCCACTAAATATGAACAAAACAAAACATTTTCTTTATTTGTCATATTATACGAAAAATATGAAATGTATACTTGTATCAGTGGGTGCTGTGGGATCAATTTACTAAACTCTCTCGTAAATGCTGTCTCTCGTAACAGTTGCGAGAAATATCAACGATTTCTCAACTAGCGACGTTACGACACATTTTCAAACGCCAAACGAGAGCGCAGGGGTATCGTAACCGTTACGACCGTATTTTCTATCGCTAAGTATCGTAGGGCTTTATTTCATAAAAGAATGGCTCGATCGACCAATCAGCGATAGCTCGGAGAAAATCGACCAATCACAGAGCGTTATCCGCTGAACTGAGGCAACACTAATGAGGTTTACTTAAAACAGTTTCTATATTGATCACCACCTTTATAAATAAAGTCTTATAAATTCAGATACTTATATATATATATATATATATATATATATATATATATATATATATATATATATATATATATATATATATATATATATGAGAGTGAGTGAGAGTGTGTAGTTGTTTTAATAATTTCTACATTTTTAGTCTTTATAGAAGTCCCAACTCCGATGACAGTATTTATGATTGTTTGTTGACCGTATAATTCTATTCAAGAGAATGATAGTAAATCTTGTTTTATATTTATAGGTGATTTTAATGCTCACCACCGAGATTGGCTGAATTCTGTTTCCCCAACTGACCGACATGGTATTTCTGCCTAGCACCGGCGACTGTTGCCTGTTTAGCGATTTTTTTCTTTCCTTAATTAAAAATGATTTATTCTATCTGGCACCTGATCTAACTCTCAGTGAAGGGCCCTGGAGAAGAAACACTCACGGACGTCCCGGGTTAAATTACAATGGAGATGACAGCTTTATTATACTCTTACAACTTCCATATCTCTTTGCAATAGTACTTCAAGGAAAATAACAATTTACAAGCTCAAAAAAAAAAAGAAAAAAAAATGCAAACACCATGTAAATTTGCATTATTTCCAGTCGTAAACACTTTGTCCCGACAGGAATCCGTTGGCTTCAACTTCGTGTATATAAAGCTTATTACTTTCATAAAAATAAAACGTTTTATATGTTGTATATACCTCATAAAAAGGAGTTATCTTTTTAGATTATCCGTGAATATTATTTTTTATAATTAGGTCTTCAAAAATCGAGTATTTATCATATGATTGCTTTCGGACACTGCTCGAAATCGCTAATACCGCGCGTACAGCGAGATGCGATGAAGGCCTATTTCTTATTATCAAGAGTGAAAATGCCTTGCATGTAATCACTTGATATATTTGAGTAATTGTATTACTGTTGCTTCGTGTTCATTGTAACAGACATTAAATGAATGCAGGCAGGGGAAAGTGAAATTATGCGGATAATAGATATAAAGAAATATTAATGACTGAATAGAGGTAGAGAGAGAGATTGATAGATTAAGATAGATAGATAGATAGATAGATAGATAGATAGAGAGAAAGAGAGAGAGACAGAGAGAGAGACACACACACACAGGCAGAGAAAGGGGCATAGAGAGAGAG